>NC_048595.1:307840519-308138019 GCF_003668045.3 Cricetulus griseus | reverse complement strand
GATATTAAAAATAGTAAGCTGGATGTAGTGTCACACACCTTTAATATGAGTACTTGGGAGGCAAAGACAGGTAGATTTCCACAAGTCTGAAGCTACTTTTGTCTATGACGTAAGTTCCAGGACAGCTAGGGGTATGTAGAGAAAATCTGTTTCACCACTTCAAAAGATATTAAATGTAGAAAAAAATTGAAGCATTTCCATCTCTTTCCATAAACCATGATGTTAGATTCTTCTATGGGTAGTGGGACATGAAGTTTTGACCTTGTCTTTGTGTGACAGGCACACACGCAATAGATCCATTTCCCCAGGCCCAGGTTACAGGGTTGTAAAATAATCTTGCTGGGTAAATGTTGGAACCTAAGAAATTATTTTAAATCCACACATTACATCTTTTATAAGTTTTAATTTGTGCTTTCCTTAAGCACCTTAATACACTTGCATTTAATATTTAAACCTCAAAGAATGCAATGTTTTAAAAAGAGTAAATGTATCATTTTATGATTGTTATTTCATAAGAGTATCTGCAGTTTGAGAAAGCTGCAACATACTTGCCACTTACCACATTTATTTGTATTTATCAATCAGTCTTTCAGCCTCAGGATTTAATTGATGAAAAGGGAGTGAGGAAGGCTATTTACATTGCACATGCTTGCATTTAAAATTACAAGTTACTATGGTGGAAATTTCTGCTAACAGAATATTAAAATCACATTACATGATTAAATATTAAAATCACAATTAATTAGATTAATTAAGTAATGCTTGTCACTTTTTAAGAACAAATTGAACTGTCGATTTCACAATTTTGTTATTACTAGGCCTCACTCTCCCTGGGGAGCAGAAAGGGGATGGGATAGGTAGGGTGTTGGTGGGAGGCAGGGGAAGAGGGGAAAGAGAGGGAACTGGGATTCACATGTAAAACAAGCTTGTTCTAACTTAAATTTTAAAAAAATCACCATAAAAAAGAATACTAGGTATAAGTCCTAGTTTTCAAAACTCTATTTGGAAGTACTGTTAGATAATGTCTTTAATTATGTTTTTAATTATGAGCATTTTATGGAAAATTGTCAACATTTTAATAAATGTATTTAAAAAAATGTCAGCAGCCTTTCCCATCTTCCAAACACACATAGGTACACAAGCCAAAGACACACACACACACACACACACACACACACACACACACACACACACATACACACAGAGTTAGACACATATATACACAGACAGATACACATATACACATACGCAGAAACAGACACACACATTCACACATACACTGACATACACTGACAAATACACACAGAGACAGACACAAACACACTGGTCCACACATATATTGACACACATACATATATGCTCAGACATAGATATACAACATACACATACACACACGTACACACACACACACACACACACACACACACACACACATATATATATATATATATACAAAACACACATACATAGACACACACACTTTTCACTACAGCATTTACCAATTTCCACAATATTATCTAAACCTTTATTTTACAGCTGAATTTATTACACACACTTTGATACTTTAAATAACTATCCGATGCTAAAGAGATAAGAATGGATACATTTATTTTCAAGGAGCCATGGAATTGGCCTAGCCTAGCTGATTTGAGAGGTTTTACAGGTTAGAGTCCATGGCTTCTGGGGCATAATGTGCCTTCCAGTCCTGAAAGACAGATGCACCCCCTAAGCAAGTGAAGTGTCCAGACTGCTTTGCTGCCTCTGCATGTTCCCTTATTAGTTAAAGAAACATGGAAGCTTAACAAAACAATTGGTCTTAGATACTAATATTGTACCCTGTATGGTTTGCAAACTTACTGTATCCTGCAACTACAACTGCATTAATCCTGGTGTTTGCTATAATATTTTGTTTCTTATAATGGTATAAAAGGTCTGATTACCCCCAATAAAGTTGCCACAGCCTCAGTTTTGCTGTAGACCCTCCAACTGGGCTGATGTATTTCCTCACCAGTCATATCAGGTGACCTTATCAGGTGACCAGTAGTGACTCCATCTTGTGCCTTGATTCCATCATGACTTACGATTAGAGAACCTTCTATCTTGTTTACTATGTTACCTGAATCATGTGAGGTCCAAGATGACAGCCTATGAGAATCTGACATCAGGATAGTGGGAATCTGAAGTAGGAGGGAAAAGGCATGTGCTACTTCCTTGAGAAAGTTTCCAGGACACCACCTCTGACAAATCTGCTAGTGAGTCTTGGCTGTGTAGAAGCCTCATCACTCCAATTACCAAAATCAAAAACTGAAATAGTGTTTTTTAAATTGTAGAATAAAACATGCTCAGCTCATGACTACCTTTGTATGGAAACACATAAAAATGATGCTAGAAGAAAGTTAAGAGTCTTGTCTACAATGCGCAATAAATATTTGTTGAATTTGTGGGAATATATTTTGGTCAATCGCCACTCTGAATTGTTGGTGATTCTTTATTTACAAAGAAGCTATACCAAAGGGTGGTTAAGTAACCTTATTTAAGATGAGAGTTAATATCCATTGTTACTGTCATTGAAAATGACATTACTTTTCAACACACTATCATTATTCATACAAGTATGTTTCTTTTGCATATGAATTAAAGACAAAGGTAGATGGTGTGACTTATTTATTTTCCTCTATATCCTATTTCCTTTAATAAATATGTATTACGGAATAACAAGAGTTCTAATGTAATTTTGTTTATAAGAGAGCAGTCACTGAAGTTGGTGAGAATACAAGGTGAGCCAAGCATGTTCCCTTCCTCAGATGGGTTATCTAATAGAGGAACCTCTCAGAACATCTTTATAAGAAATGCTATGCAGGAAAAATATAAGAGGGTTCACCAAGATGACTCAGCAGGTAAAGAGGCTTGCCATGAAGCCTGGATATCTGAATTTGATTCCTGGGACCTACATAGTGGATGGGGAGAACTAAATCTTGCATGTTGATCTCTGACCTCCAAACATAAATCTAGGTATGTGCCCCCATGACAAATAAATAAAAAAACTACAATTAAATGCCCCTCCACTGAAGAATGGATGGAAAAAATGGGGTACATTTACACAATGGAGTACTACTCAACAGAAAAATACAGTGGAATGTTGAAATTCGAAGGCAAATGAATAGAATTAGAAGAAACCAGACTGAATAAGGTAGCCCAGTCACAAAAAGTCAAACATGGTATGTACTCACTCATATATGGATTTTACACATAGAACAAAGGATTACCAGCCCACAATCCACACCATCAGAGAAGATAGGTAACAAGGAGGACTCTAAGAGAGACATACATGGTCTCAGGGAGAAGGGGAAAGGGGCAAGATCTCCTGATCAAATTGGGAGCATGGGGAGAGGGAGATGGAAATAGGAGAATGAGAAGGGGTGAAGAAAAGGGGTGAGGAAGGCATGAGGGAGCAGAAAGGTTGAGTCAGGGGAAGAATCGAAGAAAACAAGAAAGCAGATACCATAATACAGGTAGACACTTTAGGTTTAAAGAGAAATCAGGCACTAGGGAAATGTCTGGAGATCTACAAAGATGACACCAACTAACAATCTAAGCAACAGAGGAGAGGTTGCCTTAAATGACCTCCCCTGATAATGAGATTGATGACTGACTTATATGCCACCCTATAGTCTTCAGCCAGCAGCTGGTGGAAGTAGAAGCAGATACCCACAGCTAATCACTGAACTGAACTGGAATCCAGTTGCAGAGAAGGACGAGTGATGAGCAAAGGGGTCCAAACCAGGCTGGTGAAACCCATATACACAGCTGACCTGAACAATGGGGAGCTCCTTGTACCGAAACTGATAGCTAGGAATACAGCATGGGAATGATCCAGACCCCAGGAACATGGGTGTCAGTGAGGAGACCTCAGAAATCTATGGGGCCTCGTGTAGTACATCAGTACTTATCCCTAACATAGGTGTGGACTTTGGAAGCCCATTCCACATAGAGGGATACTCCCTGAGCTAAGAGACATGGTGGTGGGCGTAGGCCCTATCCCAAAGGATATTACAGACCCTGAAGACCCCTTATGGAAGGCCTAACCCTCCCTGGGGAGCAGGGATAGGTAAGGTTTTAGTTGTGGGGTGATAGGGGAGGCAGGGTGGAGATGGAACTGGGATTGATATATAAAACAATATTGTTTCTAATTCAAATAAAAAATGAAAATAAATAAAATTTGAAATATTGTTTTATTTCATACTTTCTACATCAGCATATAAAATTTCTATATTGCTTAAAAATTATAAATAATAGAATCACAATAAATAGTAGTTCATCTGCTGTAGACTAGAAAGCAAGGGAAGCATTCTATAATATATTAGATAATGAACTTCTCTTTTATGTTTTATGCACAATTTCCACATCTAGCTTAAGCCACCTCACAGAGAGATTCACTGGCAGTTACATTAAATTGTGGAGTTTTTGTTCCATGAGATTACTGTGTTTTGGTACAAAGGCTTGAAAAATATCCTTATAGATCCTGGCTCAGGCTAGGTTCCTGCTAGGAAAATTAAATAGAAAAATTCACATCTATTTCTAAATTTAGCCCTTTATCTATTAATGGCAGTAATAAGAGTAATCAACTAAGAAGACCTAAGTTTAACAGAGTTGTTTAAATGTGAGAGTTAAAAAAATAGCCTGTATGTTATGAACTCACAGCTAAATGCTTCAAACTATTGGAGCATAAAGTGCATAATAGAAGCATTGAAACTATGAGCTTATTTGTGCATGAGGGTGAGTTAGATTATTTTTCCAAGAAGCAAAATCATAAGAAAATGAAGCAATCTATATTAAGTATACCAATGTTAGGCTCAAACAGCTACAATTTTAATTAAATATATCAATTCTGGGAAAGCAGCAGCAGTAACATTATGAATAAACACATGGGGAAAATGTAGCCAATATGTGATATAAAAATATGTTCTTGAAAGCATTAATGGAAAATGGACTCACTTATTTATAAACTCAAAGTTCAGTTATTTTCTTCCTGTGAGCCCTGCATGGTGGTTATGCTGGGTAAGTTTGTTGTCTGTGAAATGATTTGATGGAAATAGAAAAAAAAATGACACTTTATCCCAAGAGCCTCACTTGTTCTGAATTTGTCTAGTTTAAATGGACATCCCCAAGGGAGGCAGGTACTGAAAAGAGAAAGGAAGGTGCTTCTGGAAAGCAACAACAGCTGAGTAATTAATCTTTTATTAGCCTCTTTACAGAGCAAGAAACCTACCTTTGCAACTACACACTGGACACTCTGATCAAGAAAGTAAGCAGACTGGCCACTTTTCCAAATACACCTGTACAAAGAGGTGTCTTCCTGCTAGCTACTGTGCTGTGTGTCCACAACAAGCAAGACATCCTTCAAAATTCCAGTATTGACAGAGTTAATGAGCCATTGAAAAGCCCATAATAAATATTGAGTGTGAATATACTTTCACTTTGGTAGACTTTTCACATTTTGGAGGCAGCTTCCCCTTTATTTCCAGGCATTACCCCTAAATTCTTCAGTATAATAAGACCTTTCCCTGTTGTTTCTTCTTTTGAACTTGGTTTATTTGGTTTCCAAAATTTTAAAGAAACTTATGTGAGGCCATCTTAAAATATGGGGACATGCCAAAGTCACCTTTAATAATTAAAATGTAAAATGACTTTTCATTATATTCTGGGCTCATAAAATATAGGAATCTCTTCTTAAAAGACATGATGGCAGATTTAACAATAAAACATTTAAAGCCAGGTCTTGTGGGATTAGATACTTTTAGAATCCTTTTACTATTTAATTATGACTTAATTATTGAAAGCTTCGTGTTGCTGAGAGACACCTTTGGAAACAATTGACCATGAGCACCACCAGTTTGTGTACCAATGTGGATCGTCCCTGAGAGTGACAGGACATTGTTGAGCTAGCAACAAAGCATCAGTAAGCTTTCTTTAAGTAGCTAGCTTGGATTTTCCATGTCCTGTTACCACTCATTATTTTAAAATGCATCACACTGGGGGCACATTTTGCATGTCATGCACTGTTCTCCAGCATCATGAGGCATTTAATAAAGCTGCTTCTAATAATGGAAGAGACAGTTCTAGAGTGAAGAAGGTATATCTCACCAGACAGTGAGCTTCAAAAGAATCATCAGTATCAAAATGAATCTGAGTTATCTCCCCTAAGAATTTCTCAGTTATCCTCTGATCTACTCATTCTTAAACTCTAAGAAAGGAGCCCTCTTTAAAAAGAGATCTTCACATGGTTTCTATGTAACGTCTGAGGGCCATTGTCACAGACTAGCAGTGAACTATTGCATGATGAATAAATATAAGATTCTTACTTTCAAGCTCTAGGAGTTTTTAACACTTCCTCTCCCTCACTATACACCATGTTTACCTTTTACCCACCCCTAACAAAAAGGAATTACCAAAAGCTGTTGAAGACCTCACAGCCGAGAGGGTCTCTCATTTTCAGAGCTGGTCTCTCACTCCATCTGTCTGAGTTTGAATCATGATTTTGCATCATATTGGTTTAGCAAACCCAAATGACTCATGGATATCTGCACACCTGAATAAAAGGCGTGATTTGAAGTTGTCAGTTAACACACAGAGTAGTTAGCGTTCCTGTAGCCTGGACAGCTAATATGGCATGGGAAATGCATCTATTTCTATGTCTGCTTCATTAAGTCTATTTTAGTTAGTTTTGAAAGTTCAAACTCTCACAGACAGAAAAGGGTTTTAAATTAATTGCTGCCATGAGAAAATGAAGCCTTCAGAATGAGGCCAGGTGGCTTGGTACAGGGTCATATTTTCAACACAAGGAGGTTTTCAGTGAGGCTCCGGGGCAGAACAAATTTGTTCAGTGTCTGCTGTGGAAATAAGGGATTCCTTCAGCCCTGTCCAAATAGTAATACCACCAGTTCCCAGAAGATAAACATGAAGAGACAGCCGAACCATTACTTCAGGCTCACACATTTTTCCTACTTCCCTGCATTTCTAACATGTAGGCACTTGAGGACAGGCTGCCAGGAAAGTTTCTGTATTCTTACAGAAGGCATTGATACAGCTGTGTTAAACTGCTGCAGTGGGGACAGAAGTGACACCTATTCATTAAGAGCATTTCCCACAGGGAGTTCTGGTAAGCAGGCTTAACGCTCTCTGCTGAGAGGATTCTGTCTCACAATACTGAGGAGTGCACTTAGCTGCACAGATTTGTAAGCAGCTCTGGAAGATAGTAGAGTCCCTCAAATATGATTGGGCTTGAAGAACTGTCTCCTCTGGTCTCACATGCCAGAAACAGACCTCTGCATATCAGAGGCTGTATAGCTGACTGTGTGATGAGATAGCAAGATAGAACTAACATAGTGGCCACAAAGAAAATCAAGACAGATTCTATAAGCAGAGATTCAGAATTTTGAATGCTTTTCTTATAAAAAGAGAGCTGCTGCTGCTTCTCAGTATTCAGATTTTCTCCATTTTTCTCCATAGGAAAGCCTGAAGTTATGGAGGTTGTTCCATACTAAGGCACTTATAATCTCAGCCTTTGTAAACCAAAAAGTCAATTTTAAGAAGTTTCCAAATGGCTAAACTATATAGCAAGTAAAATGAAAATACATTTATTTTCTGTTCAGCTTAAGATATAATTACATCATTTCTCCGTTCCCTCTCCTCCCTTCAATTCCTCTCACATACTCCACCTTGCTTTCTCTCAATTTCATGGCCCCTGTATTCATATCTGGCTGGAAAGAAACTCCAACAACGACTATAGCTGCATACTGTATGTATATGCACATTTCTAAATATATCCTGCTCAGTCTGAATAATGTGACTTGTTACTTGGTTGATCATTTGGTAGGGTTTGGGATTCTTGCAGAAATGGGTTTGGAAAGATTGTAAGGGCCGAAGGATCATACAAATTGCTGTGACACTGTGTCTCCTATGAATGTCAGAAGCTAGGTCCATAAAATCTCACAAACACAAAGTATTTTATACAAAGAAGAGTTACTAAACTATCGCATAAGGGTTTAAAGATACGAAAATTTACATTAAAGAATGCCATATAATTCTTTATATACTCTGAACAGTAATACTGAGGTTGTTTTTATGACTTTGATAAATCTTGCCTGTTAGAAAAACACTAAGGTTTTTAATACTAAGGATATGAATCTTATAGGGAGAGGATACATTTGTATTACAAAAGTATATCTGGTCTTCTAGACTCCTGTGGGGTGATTATAGCAAAAGTGTATTAAAACCCTGCAAGAATCTTAATAAAACATTCTTTGAAGTTTTTATTACATTTTAATATGTGTGTGTGCTTATAGTTTGTGTGTGTGTGTGTGTGTGTGTGTGTGTGTGTGTGTGTGTGTGTGTGTGTATGTGTGTGTGCTTGTAGTATGTGTGTATGTCTGGGCTTATATTGTGTGTGCACACATGCACATGTGTGTATGGACATGTGTGTGTATGCCTGTAGTGTGTGTGCTATAGTGTGTGTGGTTACTCACACATGTGTTGCGTGTGTGTGTGTGTGTGTGTGTGTGTGTTTGTGTATGTGTGGTGTGCCTACACATGTCAGAGACTGTGTAAGTAGAACAGCTTGCTGTAAGAACTTTTACTCGTTGAGCTATCTATCTGGCCCTTGAATGTTAATGTTTTAAACAGTTCAGGAATGAAAAGTAAATGAGGCAAGAAAAAAGTTACATGTGATGTTTTGTACACAGTGTTTATCCAGCAGTCTTCTCCATAAGTAATTTACAGTAAATTGTTCACACTTCTCCATTCATTAATCATGAAAGTAATTTTCGGTGAAATCAATGCTGGTTGGTCACTGGATTTATAAGAACTTAGTTTCCTCTGTCCAGAAGGTGAGAAAGATTTTATTTTTAACCATTGTACCATATATGCCAGCAATGCGTATATGTCACATTGCATATATGTGACTGAACAGAGTAAACCCACTTGTTTAGGTTCAGAATCAAGTCATATGAATCGATTAACAGTTTTCTTTGTATGGTGTTATAGAAATGGATTTAAAATAGATGAAAATCGCCGGGCATTGGTAGCACACGCCTTTAATCCCAGCACTCAGGAGGCAGAGACAGGAAGATCTCTGTGAGTTTGAGGCCAGCCTGGTCTCCAGAGCGAGTGCCAGGATAGGCTCCAAAGCTACATACAGAGAAACCCTGATTCGGAAAAACCAAAAAAAAAAAAAAAAAAAGGTGAAAATCCTACCATGAGATCATTACAGTATAAGAAAGTAAAAGAGAAAAAGTGACTACAAAGGTACCTTAAGTGCTACCATGAAAATGAGTTTGATGATTAGACTATTTTTGTAGCACTCTCAGTCCCACTGTTAAAACAACTTATATAAACAAAAGGAAGGGAGGGAGGGAGGAAGGAAGGAAGAACAAGCAACCTTCCCTGTGTACAGAGTTTGCAACTAGGAAATGTGACACATAATGTCATAAACTGCAGAAGTCATGTAATTTTCTTTGGGATATTGTCTTTATTTTTATAAATACTGAAAAAAACCAGAGTCACTTCAGAGCATTAACTCTTCCACTGCTAATACATAATACCAAGTTCAAGTTGCCTTTTGATACTAAAGTCAAGCTGTTCCATAACTAATTACAGAGCACCAAGTTACCCACTGATCCTAAAGCTAACCACACTGCCAGAAAGCACTCTGCAAGTTTCTTGGTAATTTACAGACTTTTCACTGAGTAGTGCATATCTGCTATCTTTATTTCCTACTTTATTTCATTGTTTTTTCCCTTCCCTTCCACTACCTCACAGTCACCACTCTATGTGATTCCAAAGGCAATGTAACCAGGATCCATCCTCACACTCAAGCCAAGTTATGTTGTTTTTAATTTACTTTTTACCATAACCATGACAGAAACAAATCCAACAACAACAACACAACAAAACATGCTTCTACAGTTTTGTTCAAATGACTGCAGAACCTGGAAAAGCTGTTGCTGCTATTGATGTATAACATATTACCATTATTGCTCTCTCTCTCTCTCTCTCTCTCTCTCTCTCTCTCTCTCTCTCATCTATCTATCTATCTATCTATCTATCTATCTATCTATCTATCTATCTATATGCTAATTGAAACTCAAATATGTGATGAATCCAAGGTGTTTCAGTGAGTGCTCACCTGTGCATGCAAATTTGATTTCATCTTTAGTAAGTAGTAAAGTTATATGCTTGCCAAAAAAAAAATAAGTGACACACTGGAAGACAAATGTCACACAATTTCAATTTTATGTGTAACCTAGAAATGATGAACTTATGGGAACAGAGAGCAGAATTGTGGCTATTCGGCTTCAATGTGGGTCTTTTAACAATGGGGAAATGATTGGTTTAAGGATATAAAACTGCAGTTGGACAAGAGGCATGGACTTTGTGAAGTCTTGAGGTCTACTGAGAGCATGATAAATATGGTTGATAACAATATACTGTATTTTAAAAGTTGTGAGATAGTATACTTTAAGTGTTCTCAAAACAAAAATGATGAATATGTGAGATATAACATGTTAATTGGTTTAATTTAGCCATGCCATTTTGAAATACTGTATTGTGTATCATAATTGTGCGTGACTTTATTTATGAGCTAAATAAATGAATGGAAAAAAAATTAAAAAAAAACAAACCATGCTTTCCAGGCTGATAAAGCAATTTTTACAGCCCAGTCTGAGGATGACATATAGTTGATCTGGACTGCAATGCAGGGAGGTTTTGTTTTGGCACAATGACACATAATACTGGTTACACTAAAATATAGAACATATCTTTCCTTTACATTTGCCTGCAGTGTGATTCAAAGGAAAGCATCATATTAAGATCATAGCCAAATCTTTTGAAAATAATATGGATTAGTTTGAAACAATCAGCTGGCCTGAACAAGGGGGAGCACATGGACCCCAGACTGCTGTCTGGGAGGCCAGCACAGGACTGAATCAGACCCCTTCACATGGATGTCAATGAAGAGGCCTCCACACTCTAGGGGGTCCATGGTAGTGGATTAGTATTTTTCCCTGGTTAAGAAGGGACTTTGAGAGCCCATCCCAAGTAAAGGGATGCACTCTTGGCCTGGACACATGGGGGAGGGCCTAGGCCCTGCCCAGGATGATGTAGTGGACTTTGGGGAGCTCCTTTGAGGGCCCTACCCTGTCTGGGGAGTGGAGGGTGGATGGGGTAAGGGGTTGGGGGAGGGTTGGGAGGGAGGGGAGGGAGAAGGGATTGACATGCGAAGCAAGCTTGTCCCTAATTTGAACTAATAAAAAAATTTTAAAAAAGATCCAATCTACTTTAATAAGTTTTAAAATACTTCTACCAGCACAGAGACAACTAGTAAATTAGCTTTGAGATGAAAGTTTAAATATTATACTATATTACCCCATCAGACACATCAAAATGTAATATTTCAGTTATGCAGTGACTAGGGTAATGAGAATTTCCTTGCATTCCACAATTGCACTTATGCAGTTTTAAGGTTTAATTTTAAAAAGTACTACTAAAAGAAGCTGCATAAGGTAAAATACTGTGATTGTGCAATAAGTTACTGAACTCTATGAGACATGTTCAAATAACATATCCTGTTAATTTTTCATCTCCATACTCAGAGCTTCTACCCTGACTTCCCATAAGGTTAGTATATACTGAATCCAGGACTTAGAGAAACATTCTACTACTGACTATAGAACCAGCTTCTTTGTACACTAAGTCTCCCAGGATGGCCCTGAAGATGCAGCCTGTATCTCTAAGCTTGACTGACTCATGGAATCTCAAAGCTAGGTGCCATTTTGCTCTGCTTTAGTGACCAGTATAGAGTCAAAGCATCTGAACGTGCCTACTGAATGGTTGTTAGAAGCCTGTACAAATGAACAGCTGGAAGATCAGTATATAGGAACTCCAAATTGCCTCAGAAAGAAAAATTAGGGAAACAGAACACTGTTAAATAATTCTATAAAAATATACTGAGGGAGAAGGGACTTACATGTGAAACAAGCTTGTTCCCTAACTTGAACTAATAAAAAAATTTTAATAAAAAAATATACTGAAATGAAAAGTAAATCTTTAAAAGTACCTAGCAAGTAATCAGATTGGCTAAACCTATTTAGTTAGCAATCATTCAAAGGTTTAATAGAAACCTTTAGATTTTTTAATGAAATAATACAAGACATATAGATATGTGCAAAATTCCTGTATCCATTACATTATCAGAATTATCAATCTATATCTTAGGGTGGTAGCAATTTGAATTTTTATATGGCTGCAGTTTATGGAGGGAAAGAATGTAAGTGAAGAGCTAAAGGTCAGAAAAATCTGTAAAAAATAAAATAAAAATTTGTTGTACTACATTTACTATACTTAACCCTTAGATCAGAACCAGTTATGAACATCGTAGTGCCATCAATAAATGCTCAGCATGTAAATTTAAATTGGAAATTTTTGTTTTCATTTTATCAAGTTAAAGAAGAAAACTAAAGTGCATACTAAAATTAGTATATTATGTCATACACCTGAGAGATTAAGAGAACAGTGCACTTATGATAAGTGGATTTAACAAAGTACTCAAAAGCTTCATATCAAAGACTGAATATAAATAAAAGAATCAAAAAAGGAGAATTTAATTATGAATTCTTCAACACAGAGAGTTTAATACCAAATAAGAGTCAGTCTTTTAAGTATATTAGCTAATTGATGAAGCGTTTCTCTTTAGAAAAACAGCATGAAATAAGATACTCTTAAAGAATACAATAAGATGTGTACCCTGAGTATAAACAATCCCTGAGTATTAAAGAAAAGTAAAGGGGTTTCAGTTTTCACTCATTATGTACATGTGATCTTCCTCCATAAAAATGTTATATTTGGCTTTGCTTATTTCTCCTGAGTTCATTATGATTTTTCACATAAAAAATAAATTGACAATCACATGCTATGACCTTCATGGTCATTAACACCAATCCTTGTAGAAGTATGAAAATTTAATTATTCTGTTTAAGAGGACCAGCTAATCTTTAATCTAAATTTTAATTTTGAGCTAACCATTTTCTTGTTCCATTGAATGTCTTCTCCGGGATCAAAGAATACATACATATCTTACTTTGAAAAAAAGATTGGAGTGTTAATTTTAACTACATAAGGAACTAGTCCAAAAATAAAATGACTATCTGTCCATAAAAATGATAGCACATTTAAAGTTGTCCAAAGGAGGCAACATTCTGCTACTCCACAAATACGTGCTCAGCCATGGATGTGCATTGTTACTTTATCCACAATAGCTAGGAAATTGGAAAAAAAAAACACTTAAATATTCACCAAAATGAAAATGAGGTACATATACACTGAGTTGCTGCCAACTTGTTACAGATGTAACATTTCTATAATCTGGGACTTTTTCCACAGATGTAGCTACATCTTGAAAAAGTCCAACTGTAATTTATCAGTTGATTTCTGCAAATGCATGTCAACATAATTTCACAAACAAAATACGAACTTGTTAAAAACTCTATATAGCTGTAAAGATACACAAAATGTGTCTAACTGACATACAATTTCCTAAGAGACCCCAAACAAAGAAAGACACCGAATGAGGTTTTGGTTCAGTTTTGAAATGGGAAATTGTTTCCATTCAGCCATCAATAAATTTTCTTGCTATTAATACTTGTAGGTAAACCTTTAAATACATTATACTTAATAAAGTAACATCACGTTTTCCATATTTATTCGATTCAAACTATGGGATAAATATCAGCTACCTAATAAAATTTTTCGGAAGGACTCCATTGTTGAGTAACACTTGTATACTAAGAGATGAGTTACTGTGATTGGTGTAATAAAAAGCTGAGTGGTCAATATCTAAGCAGGATAGATAGAAAGAGAAATAATCAAGGTGCAAAGGAGAACTTGCAGGACAATCAGGGAGTCGGAAGGACACACAGAAGGAAACAGAGGTAAAAAGTCACATTGTTGAATATAGACTAATAGAAACAGATTAATTTAAGTTATAAGAATAAGTGGGATCGCCTAAGCTAAAGGCTAAGCTTTCATAATTAATAAGTCTCTGTGTCATTGTAAGCTGGCAGCAGACTAAAACCACACTACATTTGGCACTCCAACACATGGCACAACCACAGAGACAGAGAAGTCATGCCCGCCAGTGTCACTGCATTCACTGCCTGGACTCTCTGCTTACAGGGACTCTGGAACGTAGGCTCAGCAACTTCACAGAGCTAGGACAATAAACAAGGCTCCTCCTGGTACCTGCAGCATGAGGCATGCCTCATGGAGAGAACTAGCCGTCTGTACCATAGCTAGTGAAGTGAGGTCAAGATAGAGAAAAAAGCTCTGAACTGATAGAATATGCTTAAAAAATGTGCATAAATGCTAAAGAAAGAAAAGAAAATTGGTATAGAAGTCATTAAAATGGTTTAAAAATAATAAAAATAATAAAGTAGGCCTGGAAAGATGTCTCAGCAGTTAAGAGCATGGGCTGCTCTTCCAGAGGTCCTGAGCTCAATTTCCAGCAACCACATGGTAGTTCACAACCATCTATATTGAGATCTTGTGCCCTCTTCTGGCCCGCAGGGACACATGCACACAGAGAACTATATACTTAATAAACAAATAAAGCTTAAAACAAAACAAAACAAAACACCCCACACTCAAATAGTAAGCCAAGTAATGATAGAAAATAGAAAGGGATTCTGGAACCTTTATGGTGCTTTGTTGATTTCAAAATTTTTAAATGCTAATGAACCAATATGACAGCTACTGAGAGTTACCAGATTGTGGATACTACTGAATTAAACCAGCCTATGTATTTTAAGGGTGTCTTAACTTTAAAATGGATGTCAGAACATATATTGTATTGAGAGAGAGGTTATGCCTTTGTTTCCACAGGAAACAAAAGGCTATGGATTTCTTTAAAATTAATAAATTTGATCAGCAGAAACCTCCTGTGAATCTTGGCTGTAGATGTGAGGGAGGAATCCAGGAATGACCACAGGATAGGAGATGTTTATGCATGGGAACAGCTCTGAGGATGGATGAGACATGATAAACCTTGTTGACTACAGAATCCTCATGACTTGTTACATGCCAACCTTTCATATGGCATGGATAGATGTTGGTTAAACAATCCAAACAGACTTATAAAGTTAAAAGATGTCTTTTAGTGCACAAACATAAAACAAAAAAAATCATGTTTAGCTGACTTATATACATTGCACATTCCATACTTGTGTTAATGCAGATATATCTTTTACTTTTAAAAGTCTGTGTGTTTTCAGAAAATAAAATGACCAGAAACCAATAAAGACAAGTATCCTAGATGATCCAGCCTCTCAGCATGCCTCTGCTGCAGTTTCTTCAAAATTCTAGATTTATAACAAATTCAGAGCTGCTAATTGAGATGATTCAGCCTCACAGACTACAGCAACAAAGACTTCAGATAAGTTCTACATTTTCCCATTACACAGAGACTAAAAAAAAACGCAATACAGCCGGCTCTCCCTGGACTTGAGCATTATCCCAATTTTCTCAGGGTCCTCTAGACATACTGTCACTCCCAGATAACTGGAAGCAGTCTAAAGAATGCAACACCCAAATTCCTAAGAAGTGGGTGAGTTTTTTTTTTTTTGTCATTTGCTGGTTACGAATATTTGTCATTGTTTAGGGAATTGGTTACAGGTTATTATTGATTATGATCAGTGAGAAAGCTAAAAAATAGGAGATTACTTTCAGGGATCTTGTTCTGAATTTAAAAAGGAGGAGTATATTATAGAAATTATGGGATAAAAGGGTGGTTTTTTTAGTCTACCTTTGAACTAAAAAGCAACTATTAGTCTCAAATATTTTACATTGATATGGACTCTTATAGTGATATAAAATTGAGGTTATTTTAACATACTATAAATATGTTTATACAGTGTTAAGGTATTATACCTATTCAGCTCATTAAAAATTTAATGTACAATTAAGAAATGCAGGTTAGTACTCATCTATAATAACTAAACTTATAGTCATGTTAGCTATGTTTTCAGGGTTAAACAGAGATGTATTTTAGATACACACTTGGTCTTTCAACACTTTTGAGATCTACAGAACATGGCATCTAAGATGCTTAAATAGCAAGACTTTTCATGAAAATGAGACACATCTGCTCCCTGCAGAATCATCTACTTCAAAAAAAAGGGATGAATGGCATCAAAGAACCTCCATATGGAGTTTGTTTTCATTGCAGCAAAGTTAGCCACTGGACAAGAAACTTCCCTTGGCTCAACTGCTGACAGTATACTATCCAAACTGGGCAATCAATATACAAAAGAAAGCACGTGCCAAACTTTGCCAAGACAAGGAAGGACAGTCCTTCAAATTTCCTGCTTCACAGAAAAGTCTTTCAGATATTCTAGTACCATAGGCCAAAGATTGGTTCCAAAACATTACATAGGAACAGACAGTCAACTACCTCTGTCATTACTTAGTTTTAGAATTTGCTGGCTCTGTACTTCCTATTTACTCAGGAAATATTACATTCTTCTTGTGTCTTTGATGGGTTTGAAGACTAGATAGTTATAGTTCTACAATTTTCTTTGTTAGCAAATTAGACAAAAACTTAAGAGAGGTAAAGTTTATAAAGTTAAAAAAACATAAATGCTTAAGTTATTTATCTAAAAATGTTTTAATGTCTAAGAGCATATTTTTAGGATGGTAATACAAGTTGGGATAGAAAGTGGTTTAGGTATGAAACTTTGGACTCACTAAGATAGGATAGATAATGCAGTACTTTCTCCTAACTTGCAAACACATATGGACATTATGAATATAATTCTTTCCTGATAATTTATCTTATTGGATATAGTTTTTCTGTTAGAGTTAAAAACCATCCCTTTTTATTTAGACAAAAAAGGGGAAATATTGCATAATATTTGTTTACTCTGTGAAGATGTGTCTTTTCCAAGGCTCCCTCTGATTGGTTTCATAAAGATCTGACTGACGAATAACAAGGCAGAAAGAGGTTAAGTGAGACTTCCAGGGACAGAGAGGACTCTGGGGATAGAAACGTGGATGCACCAGGAGATATGGAGAGGAAACAGGAGGTGCAAGATAAGCCACATGATAGAATGTAGATTAACATAAATGGTTTAAGGTATAAAAGAAGGTTAGGAACAAGTCTAAGTATAGGCTTAGCTTTCATAATTAATAAGAAGTCTCTGTATTTGGGATCTGGATGGCTGCATAGAGAAAAACTCATAATGCATTGCAACAGAATAAGGTATAATCCTTTTAGAATGACCTTAGGGCATTTACAATCCCTCAAATCAGATTTGAAAACATTCTTCCAGTAACTCTACTTGTCCTGATTTTCTAAATGATGTTTGTTACATTTTTATGAGCACCCAATATTATGCTGTTTCCTGAGATTCTAGATCAGTGGAAGCTATCTTCAAAAATTGCCTTGTATCAGTTTCCTGACCCATGTACTTTCAACATGACTGCTCTGACCCCTCAGTATACTTAACTTTTCTCACAATTGGTATCTGCTATTAATGATTTGGTAGACAGTGATTGTATTAATGTACCATGTGAACAGAGGTATATTATTTCACACAAATCAATTTTAATCATCTTTTTCTGTCTTCCTCTTACATCTAACTTATGCTTTCACTTGAGTGCTCAGGAAGCTTAAATGGATAGAACATGAGATGTCATTGTTACTTCGACAGTTCTTTTCCATCAAAGCTCTTAATATTTCAATGCATTGTTGTTTTTTCCTGTTCCAAAATTAGCTGTGATGAGGATAAAAACTGGTATGAATCTCAGGGAATTTTGCTGAAGAGAGGGAGGAAGGATTGTAGGAGCCAGAAGGGTCAAGGAAACACAAGAAAACCCACAAAATTGACTAAACTGGGCTCATAGGGGCTCACAGAGACTAAAACTACATCTAGGGAATGTGCAGTAGACCAATCTAGGTCTTCTGTATATATGTTACAGTTGTGTAGCTTGATTTTCCTATGTGACTCCTAAGAGTGGGAGTAGGAGCTGGCCCTAACTCTTTTGCTAGCTTTTGGGATCCTATTCCTCATACTGGGTTGCCTTTGGACTTAGTACATAGAAAGGGAGATGCTTAGTCTTACTGCAACTTGATATGCCATGTTTTGTTGAGAGCCATGGGAGGCCTGCCCTTTTCCGAATAAAAAGAGAAGGGGGGTGAATGTGTGGGGGTCTGGGGGGAAAAGATGGAGGGGAACTGGTCCAGATGCAAAAAATAAAAAGAAATTAAAAAATTACAAATACCTTTGAACAATTATAAAATGTTTTGTAATCAATTCTACAATATTATTTATCTACTTGTAAAGCATTTACATGCCTACTTTTAATATTTCTACAATGTGAAGATAACCACATATTCATATTGCTTCATTCTTTAGACCATGAAGCTTTCTAACTCCTTTACACAACTGATATGTGATAAAGCCCCTCAGAACACTCAAAAATTCTCTATTGATAAAAACGGGGTGCTGCAGACAGTTGGATATTATCATGAACCGATGTACATTTTATATTTGCACATGAGAAATCATTTCTCACAAATAATATGTAGTGAAATTGTTACTTTCTTTTTTATAATCTGTTGCTAAGTGTTAACACTGTATGAATAAACATATGCAAATGATGATACAGTCTTTTTTCAATGTAACTTAAAGCATTGTATTTATGTCTAAGAATACTTCCATCTTAATGCCGTTTTCACATTTTCAGAGAATGTGCATGTTTTCCACATTTTTAGATTTTACAGCCATTTTGATCATAAACTAAATTACACTCAGAACTCAAGGAAGAATCACACCAAAGTCTTTCTAATTTATTTCCGTAACTGATTCTGATCATTTGGGGAACATCTCTGTGCCATCCCTCTGTTACCTGAATCCATGGCCATCTATCATTTTCAGCAGCTGTCCAGGCATTTATAAGTCCCTTCTTATTAAGTCGAGCATAGTAGGGATACCACTTCTGGAGCCCAAAAAGAGCTCGGTGGGTAGATGAAGCTGTGATCTGCTGATTCGATATGATTCCGCCTTCAATTCCCAATGGCCCAGAGCATTCTGGAAAAAAGTAATGAAAAGTATGTAAGTGTATCGTAACTCATAAGGATGACAGACTTATGACAGTAGCATTTAGTGAAATTATTGTGCCATTTACTGTTTCAGCCCTGCTCAGTTGGCAGATCTGTTACTGATTGCTACATTTGCAAATAGTGACTGGTGGCCGTGACACTGTCCACTCACTGTGTTTTGAAAAGGCTTCTCAGAACCTCAGATTCTATATTATTTAGATTTGTGCAGATGTATTGTTTTAAGCTGAGAGCTATATCTGTTGATATCCTGGCCTTATGCTAACCACATCCCCTGTCAACCAGCAGGATATGCACACCAGCATTCAGGTAGATACTTAGTCTGCTCAAGAGACCTTCATTGTGTGGTGTGGCTGTACCAATGTATTTCATGGTTACATAAGGACTCTGTATGCATGTGCAAGCTTGTCCTTTTAAGCAAGCACAACCCAGCTGCTCCCCCTTCACTTCCTGTCCTGGTCTGCCAACACCAGCTTCCCTTCAACCTTGATCCCCTCCCTAATAAACTCCACATGGGTTTTGTTGAGTTCTGTGGTTCATTCTTCACTGCAGCAAAACAACAATATCAGCAAAAGCTACTTCTTTTAAAAGTCCTATATTTTGTCTAGAATTGAATCCTATTTCACATTTCATGTTGACAGAAATTAGGAATACTCAGGAGCCTTTAATCCTTAAGAAATATGAGTTGGTAACTTTTTCATGACAATAATACATATGAATTTTGAATCAAAAGTATTGTGATGTTAGTGTTTTTCACTCTTATAAACTTTCAAACTTTCATTTTATATTAAATCAGTTATGCTTCTTACAATATCAATATATACTTTGTTGAAATTTATAACATAATAGTTACCTATGGCATCTAAATTACAAAAACAGTATATTTCAATTGTTTTATTGAAATAACACATACCCATGAAACAGCATATTTGACATTTTCATACTTACAGTATGTAATGAACTTAAAATGTTATCTTAAGTATTATAGTGAAAATTTACAGTTATTCATGTTTAGTTTGTGCATTTAAAATTTAAGCACCTATCAATATTTTACAAATGTGTAGCCTCAAGTTAAAAAATTATTTTTTATTGTTATTTTTATTTTTTAAAACAATGTTATTTTACATACCAATTCCAGTTCCCTTTCCCTCCTGTCCTTCTACCACCCCAAGCTTTCCCCATCTCATGCCCCATCCACTCTTGAGAGTGGGTGAGACCTCCCATGGGGAATCAACAAAGTCTGTCATATAACTTGAGGCAGGACAACAGAGCTTCCCCCTATATCTAGGCTGGGGAACGTATCTTTTCATAGGGGATGGGCTCCAAAAAGCCAGTTTATGCACTAGGGATAAATACTGGTTCCCCTGCTAGTAGTCCTGCAAACTGCCCAACTCACCCAACTCTCACTCATATTTAGAGGGCCTCCTTGGGTCTTATGTAGGTTCCCCAGCTTACAGTCCAGAGTCCAAGCTCACTTGCTCAGGTTAGCTGTTTCTGTGGATTTCCACATCATGGTCTTGACCCCTATGCTCATATTATCTCTCTTCCCTCTCTATGACTGGATTCCAGGAGTTCAGCTAACATTCTTAATAAAAAATTTAAGTTGCTAAGATTAAAGCATAGATTAAGATCAGATGTTCTTATATATAAATTATGTTTAGTTCTTTAAATGAGCAGTGAAGGCAAACTCATATATAGTTATGTTACAAATACACATTATGCAGTTCATAAAACTTCATTTATTTTAAATTTAGTTTTAAAGATTCAATACTAGTAATATAATATAGTAAAAGCTAGTAACTGATTTTAAAATTTCATTAACATCCCATATGCTGAATTTTTATGATGCAGATCTGGCTAATCAATAATAATTCTATTATGATATCTATTACAATATGTGAATTCCTGAGCTTGTGAATAGAGATTATTGCCCTTATTAAATGTCAATACATATAAATCATTTTGATTGGTGATTACTACCGAGTTACTTTAGGTTTTAATTAATTTAATTACTTTATTAATTATATTTAATTGAATTTAATTATTTTTTTCTTATTGGTTACTGTTTTCATTGACATAGATATATTTCTGTTTTCTAACACGTGCTCAGTCAATTAAACAGCTCTTTGAAAATAGCTAACCCTTGAGTAGCTTTAAAGCTTTGAAGATGGAAATATGGGTTAGTAATTATTTCATCATATTCTTTTAGGAAACATGAGGTTAACATATTAAAACGGCTTCTTTGCCATTAACAATTAAAGACATTCTTTTGAATTTTTGTATCTAGATAATGTACTGTTTCTAAATGTGTGTTTGACCTGTTTATCACTGTATGAAAGAACTCCACATCTTATTATGAAGTCATTCATATTTAAAATTACAGTTTTCAGAACTGCATAATAAACTAATTCTCATTCTTAAGCACTTAACATTGAAAAACTCCAATGCTGATTCTTTGGACTCTTGTTTTCTTTCACATTTGAAGCCTCAAGAGTTTTACAGAATTCATAAAAGGCTATGAAACTTTCATGATTTACTTACTCTTGGTTGGATTATAAAAGTGCAGAAGCCTGGCTCTTTTGTTTGGTTGGTTGGTTTGTTTTTGTGTTTTGTTTTTGTTTGAGACAGGGTTTCACTGTGGCTTTGGAGCCTCTCCTGGAACTAGCTCATGTAGACCAGGCTGATCTGGAACTCACAGAGATCTACCTGCCTTTGCCTCCCGAGTGCTGGGATCAAAGGTGTGCAAAAGTGAAGCCTGGCTTTTTTTCACATATCACCACTAGTTGGCTATAGTTCTTAATGTAAGGTTGAGAACCCATGGGGTGTAGATTTTCAGGATGTACAAATATACAAACATTTGTATATGTAGCAATAATTAACGAAATGAGAGGCTACAATGCATTTTGAAGAGAAAAGGAGGGGTATCTGGGAGGGTTTTGATGGAGGAAAGGGAAATGTGGAATGATGCAATTATATTACATCTCAAAAAATAAAATAAGTAAAAAAAGAATATCACCATTAAAAGAGTTTTGAGGCCCCTTGACTGCTCTTTGTGTAACTTTTGATCCAAAGATGCTGAAAGCAGAGTGGTCTATACCGCAAACTGTTTATTTTAGACCACTGAATAGATTGATAGACCTGTAGAGCCTAGCTTGATCAATTAAACTGAATGGCATTTAGGGATGCACATCTAAATACCTTATACTATATGGGATGTTGTTTTCAGTACTTTGAAAAGACACTAGATTTTCAAATACATTGTAGTTGTTACCCTTATACTACCCATTTCTCTTTATTAGGGAACACACTAACAAATATTGTCTACAAACTTTTCCATTATCATAAGCTAAATAAAAATGGATGGTATTTACTTTGTAGCTATCTTTTTTTTTTGTTTTTGCTCAATTTTCAGTTTACCGTATGAAGGATTTCAACTAGTATAAGGGCAGATTCTACAGGTTTTAGCACACAAGCTGTGAGTTTTTTGTTTTTGTTTTTTTTTTTTTAATACCCTAATCTCATCTGGTTACTTCTTGGTAATTCACCACTTATAGCTGTATGCCTTTTTTATTTATAAACAATTTTATTTTACACGTAAATCCCCCATTCCCTCTCCCTCTCATTCTCCCATGACCCACTGACCCCCCAACCCATCCCCACCCAATTCCAAAGGATATTGAGGCCTTCCATGGGGAATCCTTATCCCTAGTGCACAGATGTACTTTTGGAGCCCATTCTCTATGAAGGGAAACTATTTCAGCCCAGATACATGGAAGAGTGCCTAGGTCCTCCTCTAAATAAAATGCTGTGAGGTATTTTTACATGTTTGTCAAAGTACCTCGAAGAAATTCCCCTCATTGTATGAAATTCTCATGTAAGCTTCATAAAACACAGGTTCTGATTATTCATGACCACTGTATTAACCACCATTAGTCAGTCCAGTCTCTACTAGTAACTGACATATGTGGAGGAATTACTTCTCCTAGTTTTAGATGCTCAAAGATTGCAAAATTGAAGGCAAATTTTTGTTTAACTACTTTTAGTAGTTTCCTTCCATTATAACTGAAAGCAAGCTTATGGAAAATAGGGTCATCCTAAAATGTACCTGTGAAATTTTATGTGCATACAATCTTCAGTATCACCTGGCTTGCATCAACAAAAGGGTAGAAGAGTAGATGTTATGGTAGCAAGAAACTCTTTCGGTACTGAGAATATAGAATGTAGAACAGTTGTGCTGATGCGCCATGAAGAAAGCTGGAGGTCTCATTCCTGTTCCACAAAAACAACACTGTGTGCTGTTGCATTCACATGAACCAACCACAGGTGGGTAGAGGAAGAAGGATCAAAAGTTTGAGGATTTTTTTAAAAAATCAATCTGTAAAGCAAATTCTAGGTCATCCTGGGCTGTATGTGAACCAGCCTCATATAACCAAACAGAACATGAAAAATATTTCTTTTTTTCACTGGAAATGGCTTGCAGTTGGCAGCTGCAGAAAAAAGGCTGCTGGGACAATAGTATATGGAAGCAAGGGTCTCCTGGTAAAGTTGGCAGAGTCCATGGTGATTTATACTACATTTCCATTAGTTGAATGATATAGACTATATTATTTTTTAAAATTTCTGTACTATAAGACTCCCAACCTATGCCAAGCTTTCATTAGTCATACAAGGCATTCATTTGACAATAAAAATGAGCCCATATAATATATTTATAGATGAATTATGTCTATTAAGTATTTTTAAATGAGGAAGCTCATTTTTATGATGTCAAGTTTACAGGCTTTGCTTTTACCACTCCTCAAATATATGTCACTGGTTTTCTTCAAGCAATCTTTTACTACATTTACATATCTACCATTTCACTTCCATGTGGCAGACAAGACAAGCAGCATAAATTCAGTTGTGAGAGATTGTTCAATGAAGCCTTACTCCAAATGCAAAATTTTATATCTTATATGCTAATTATCCTCAATCATGTTTTTTTAAATTTTTTAAAAGTGTAGTTTATTTTATGTGTATGATGTTTTGCCTGTGTGTTTGTCTGTGGATCTTGTGTACCATGTGCCTGCTGCCTACAGATGTGAGAAGTTGGCATCAAATCTCTGAGAACTGGAGTTACAGATAGTTTTGAGCTACCATTTAGGTGCTGTGAAAAGACTCTTTAAGAACAGCCTGTGCTATTTATTTATTTATTCTTTTTTATTTATTTTTGGTTTTCTTGAGAGAGGCTTTCTCAGTGTAGCCCTGGCTGTCTTAGAACTTGCTCTATAGAACAAGCAAGACTCACAGAAATCCACTGCCTCTGCCTCTGAGTGATATTGGGATTAAAGGCATGTGCTACCACTGCCCAGTTCAGTCTGTGTTCTTAACTGCTGAGCCATCTCTCCAACACCCATGTTATTTTTTTTTTTTTGAGGTTATGATACACCCAATTTTTCAGTGGCAAAGGCACTGAAAGAAAGTGTGATTTCTTTTTATTTATAAATTTAAAGCATGGCTATATAAGTTCACTTGAAATTTCCTTGAACTGAACCCGAGTAGAAATGATTCAGATTCAGGCCTTTTAGACACCCTCCCCTTTGAAGCAGCACCAACTCTATTTCACTGCTACAACTTTAGATGAACAATGCCTTAAACACTGTAAGCACTGTAAGCACTCAGCTGAACATAGCTTCTGAAGCATGGTTTGGTAAGTAGGAAACTGATGAGCAAATTCGAACCTATTGTTTATCCCACATGGACACATTGTCATGATAGCAGCTTCCTTCACTAATCATGGGGATCACAAACAATGGATGTCATCATCAGAAAAAGGTTCAGACTCTAATTTTCTTTAGCCTGTGCTATATTCTTCCCCACAGTCCTATTAAATACAACAGTTTAATATTAAAGGAAGATGTTAACAATGCAAAATGCAAATGTCTATAGACCCAAGATTAAGTGACCTTAAGCAATCCATTGCAAGATGTGTAAAATAAATAATTCTGGGGATGCATTCCCACCATTATTAGTAAATGAGAGAAGAAATATGAATTAATAGTTGTTAAATCCCTCGTAGAACAAGAATGATGTGTTTGAAAAATCACATCACACTGGAGTATTCACACATGACATTCAGTTTACTATTTTAAAGAAAGAAGGCATCACACTGTTTCATTCCCGAGAACATGGAAACGGAAGTTAATCATACAAAAGTGAGTGGGGAATGCAGAGCATCTTTTCAGACACTGAATGTCCTTCTTCCCACATTGCATTATTTGGGGAAATCTCTTTCCCTGAGAAGAGTCTACACAGGAACAGAAGGGATATTTCTAGGGCCTTCTGAATATGCAGGTGCTCACAAACTGAGATGAATTGGAACAGTAAGTGGAAAAGAATGACAGCCAAGTAGAGAAGGGAATGAGGAACAGAAACAGAGGGTGACAACCTGAGACTACAATGAGCTGGCATCCCCTAAGACTCTAAAATATTCACTGGAGACTGACTCTGGTCTTAACACCACTTTTTAAAAATATGAACAGCTGTAATGGTTGGTTTGCATGTCAACTTCCCACAAATTAGAATCGCCTGAGTAGAGACCCTCACTTGAGGAACTGTTCTGACTATCTTAATTGATGCACACATATCCCTTCCACATATGGTTAGCACCTTCTGGGGGCAGCCAGGATGCTCTCTCAGCCTGGACACATGGGGGAGGGCCTAGGCCCTGCCCCTAGTGATATGACAACCTTTGGAGATCCCCATGGAGGGCCTCACTCTCCCTGGGGAGCAGAGGAGAAAGGGATGGAAGGTTGGGGGTTTAGGAGGACAGGGGAGGAGGGGAGGAGGGGAGGGAGAGGGAGCTGGGATTGTCATGTGGAGCAAGCTTGTTTCTGATTTAAATTAAAAAAAAAAAACAAAAAACTTCTGTTATGCTAAGTCTTTCCGCCAAAAGCTGCCGAGTCCCACTGCCACGTGTGCACTTTATGCCAGCCACCTGCCCGAGTTAGGGCCCAAATTAATACACAGAAACTTGTATTAGGTTCAAATGCTGTTTGGTCAATGACTAGGATTCTCATCAGCTAGCTCAGTCTTAATTATCATAAACCTATATATTTTATCAGACTTATAGAGGATGCTTTTCGCTGGCACCCTCTCTTGCCAGTGGCTCACATCCTGCTGCTGGAGGAGGCAAAGGGGAAAGGGGGCACTTCCTGTTTCTCTTTGCTTAAATATGAGTCTCCTTGCTATGTCACTTCCAGCCTGGATCACCCCTTCTCTACTACATTTCCCAGAATCCTCTTTGACTCCTGTCTAACTTGCTGTTTCATTGGCCAAACATTATTTTATTCAATTTATTGATTATTCAATAATCAATAAGATGAACATACACATTACATTCCCCATCGAAAATCAGTAAAATAAATAAATAAATAAATAAATAAATAAATAAATAAATAGGATTATTCGTGCTTTGCTCACTTGGCCTTTCCTCTTGCTGCCAAGTTGATTTACCTTGATGCCACTAATGCTGATGTAGATTCCTTCTCTAACACACACACACACACACACACACACACACACACACACACACACACACATCGAGAATTCCATGTTTCTATTGACAACAAAGATCCAGCAGTTCTCTAGGAATCTTCATGCTTTAAACACAAATTTGGGGCAGCTAAGGCACCCAGCCTCATGAAATGAGCAGTATCCTCAGCCTCTCAAGTATGACACAATTGCTGCTACTATTTCATATGAGCTGAATTAAAAAAATCTCTCTCTCTCTCTCTCTCTCTCTCTCTATATATATATATATATATATATATATATATATATATTTCATTCATTCTATCAGATTGGATGCTCTAGAGAAACCTGAAAAATTTATCATAGACGAATTCAAGTTTGACTAATTAACTGGACTTACTATGTGTTCATCTGTCTAAAATCCATCTATCCTCCATTTATTCAATTAGATTTTAAACATACATATCTATTTAAAATCCAATACATGCTAGGCACATTTTTAGGTAGTCTCCATACATGAGAATGAACAAACCATACAATAACTTTGTTTTAAAAAAATATTTTTTGAAACCAGCATGGGACTGATCCAGACTCCCTGAATGTGGGTGTCAGTGAGGAGACCTTGGAAATCTATGGGGCCCTTATAGTGGATCAGCACTTATCCCTAGCATAGTAATGGACTTTGGGAGCCCATTCCACATGGAGGAATACTCCCTGAGCCTAGACACAATGGATTTGGCCTAGTCTCTATCCCAAATGATATGACAGACTCTGATGACACCCTATGGAAGGCATCACCATCCCTGGGGACAGAAAGGATATGGGATAGGTAAGGTTCTAGTTGGGGTGGCAGGGGAGGAGGGGTGGGAGAAGGACCAGGGATTGACAGGTAAAATAATTTTTTTCTAATTAAAATAAAAAATTATGTTGTTTAAACTTATGTAATTACCATGTCTATCATTTCATTTATTTCATATGGAGGACCTTGACATATATTTCATTTCACCTGCTCAATTTTAATGTATCATAGTTGGTGAAGAAATGTATAGATTTAATTAATTGTTTTGTAGTAATAAAATCATCATTAAATGGAATTACAAATGTATCATAAGACAGGGATGATATTTTGATTTATAATAATGTTTTCAATGATTATGTGTGTTAGGAAAAATCTACTATGATTTTATCTGTGGGCAAAATTAGTACACACAGTAATTCTAAATACACAATATTAATTGTTAGTCTACTCATGGCTGAAAAGATACACATACCAAAGGTAATACTACCTTTAATTGATAGGATTAACTGTTGTCTATAACATCTAAAGCCATTAAGCCTAATTCCTCCAGTGAAATTTATCACAGCTCATTATTGTTGCTGGATTGAACACAGTAGAATCCACTTTGTCTCACCTGCTCACCCCAATGACCCCAACTGCCCACTCTTCCATTACCCAGTCTGTGTGCAGGGACACTATTGAAGGGGAAACCTGCGTTGACACTCAAGCATTTCCCTGATCCTCAGAAACAAACCATCTTTATTATGTCTGCATATCTATTGTACCAACAGGGAGGAGTGAGGCTTTGCATACAAGCAGAGATTATATCTCATTGTATCTAAAAATAATCTTCAATTTCAGCATACTTTTAAAAGTTAAGATATTGAATTCTAAAAGTATAGACTAAGGTTAAGTAACTAGTACAAATGCTAGGAATCATTGTAAAGTTTTATTCATGTAACTCATTTAAAATTAAGTCATTTTCATTTATATTTTCTAAAGAGTTCAGAGGCCTTCTCTAAAAGTTCTGATGTCTTCATCAAGGAGGAGAGCTTCAATGAAACAGATAACAGGAGGATGTCTTTTTCAATAGGCATTATCAAGCGTTTCTGGAATACCCCATCAGTACCTCTATAGTAGGTGCAGTGGCAGTGTGATGAGCCCTGAATTTTGCAGCTAAATGTAGACTATAGCAGTGCAAGCAGTATTCTGTATTTGTTGGCTGTGAGGTTCTGTTTATACAACCTTGTCCTGTGCTTGCCTTTGTCAGATAAGACAATGTGCTTAAATTAATGAGCCCATTCAACGGTGAAGCCTACAGGCTTTGGGGCATCATTTACTTAGCCACTTAAAAGAACTACACTCCTGGTTGTCTGAATGGACTGGAAATGCCTCCTGACCCCGAGGCCTATGTTCAGACTAACACTGAGCAACAGAATGAAGTCACCTGGCAGGCTGAAACAGGAGCAGCTGGGCCAGCAGGGGCCAACTCTCAAGTGTCCTCTCCAGAGTGCTGTCCAAGTGTGAGGAGAACAGCCTCATAGTGAAGTCCTTCTCACTCTGCAAACTGGTTCTCTGGAGTGTGGCAAAGAATTGCATCTACATTTTATTGATCTTGCAGCTGACAAGCCGCGTGTGCTCAAGAAGTCTCACATCTTGCTTCTCAGTGTGCTGATTAAGCCTTTCAAATAAGTAGGATGCACAGCTGAATTGTAACAGGGATGTACCGCTTTCATTTGCTCTATCTCACTATTCAGACATCTTTAGCATGAAAGGATTTCAAATTAAAGCCGTGTAAAAAACAAATCTCTTTGAAACATCTCCAGTCCCCTCTTCCTCCGAGCGAGCATCTCATCTTCTGGTACCAACCAGCAAGTCCTCTGCTGTGCTTAGCATGACATGCTAATTGTGCTGAGCAGGAGGACTGGCATAGAGACTACTGCTGACCTCCAGGTCTGCAGAAATTAATGCTGATCCAAATGGAAGCTTCCCGCTGTGCCACTTGTACCACAGCTTTTATTTATCCCTAGTATTTGTTTTCCTTGACTTGTCTTGAGACCTGGCCTTAAATGGGTAAGAAGGCATCGAGACTGTTTCTCTTTCACTGTTGCCAGAGCGCTAAAAGGAGCTCAGAGGATGGAGTTTCTGATGACACTGAACACCTAATCCCCCGATCCTTTGATCTGATTTCTCTCAAGGTTATCATTTTCCAGGTTTTCGGAAGGAGTGTCAGCAGACAGAGGTCAAGAGATGGAGGGAAGACAGGAAGCGGAAGACTGATCTCAGGGAAAGATTAGGAACACTTTTTCCGGCTGCAGGATGCACTGATGCAAAGGATCTCCCACGACATGGAGTGAAGAGGGGGAGACAAAAGCAACCTTTCATGTACCCAGCATTCATCATTTCCTATGGGGCATTCCTATTTGTCTCCTAGTGAAAATGCTCAGAGCAGTCACCATAAAGACACTTAAAAAATTTGCAACTTTTGCTTCCCTCCACACCCAAGAAATTCTCTGCATCAGTGTATAAATCACAGAAACACACTTAAGCAACTCATAAGTTCAATCATGAAAACATCTTCAAAAAGTATGCTTGTATGAATGACACATAAAATGTAACGTTTTTGTATCAGATGGATTGCTCAGTTCAGATATATTCTATTTTTTCATAATCATGAATGCTATGATATGAGGCATTAGGAGCTATTCCTCCAATTCCGTTAAGAGTTGTGTTTACTATTTTCACATATTGGAAATACCAGGAAATTTTCTGATATATATATATATATATATATATATATATATATATATATATTCATTCCGGAGGGATGTATTGTTTCTCAATGGTAGAAGTCATGCCTATCTATGATATATGATTCCAATACAGCACCAAATCTTACAAATTTGGAGCTCTCAGGTTTCAGCACTAAAGTAAAACAACCATAGCATTTGGAATTATAACTTCCTGTTTGTTGGTTTGTTTTTGAAATGGAATGATATTCTGAATACAGATATTAACACTCCAAGTATTGGGTGGTGACCAAAATTTTAAATATTATTTTCTTGTATTTTGGAGCATGATGACATATAAGAATCAGCACTTGGAGGTAAAGGAAATGCCAATTTTAAGAGATAGCTGCATAGTATTATGGATTCAATTATTGGTTTTCTAGCTACTTTCCCTGTAAAGTGAGGATATACTTTTCTTGCCTGCCTTATCTTGAGTCAATTATGATATATTATTAATTTTGATTAATTGGTCTAACTCAGGAAAAAGTTGTCTATGAATAAATCAAATTATAGCAGGAAATGATCCTTTAATATCCCCCAAAGCTAAATTTCATGTGCTTTTATGAGGCATGCTGGATTTTACTTAAGAAGAACAGTGTTTGTTCCCTAGTATTCAAAGAACTATATTCTTACCACGATAATTTTAAGAAAAATTTTCACAATCTAAAAGTAATTATCCCACCACAGTAAAGTGTGCTGTGCCAAGACAATGAAGACTGAGCTTTAGTTTGTTTATGATGCATAAAACAACAACAAGAAAACTGTAAGTGCTGCATGGTTTTTCCAGGTAGTAAAAGTAAGTTTACAGCTAGGAAATGTTTCAGTATCTTATCCTGAGGATTCCATTCAGAGTACACAACGTATCTTTCTCCAGTTTTGAAGGTAACAACATGGTGTGGTCAAACAGGAATCACAATAGTCAAAATCCTGCAATAAAGGATCACTTACTTGCAAAACATACATCTGCAAAATATAGAATCAATAATGGATATAGGGACAAAATAAAATGCTAACGGAGACTTAGATGTTGGACAGCATGAATCCTGGATGAAAATGTTAAACTTATGGTGAAGATATATTTCTACACTTTTAATTTATTTATATCTTTTAAATGATTTTTATCAGATGTGATGTGGAATGTATTTTTATATGCTGTGAGTATGTTTTTCTCTCATTGGTTGACAAATGAAGCTGCTTAGGCTCATGACAAGGCAAGATACAGCCAGGTAGGAAATCCAAGCAGAGAGATATAAGAGAAGCAGGGAGTCACAGGAGACACCATCCAGTCGCCCAAGGAACAACATGCAGGCAGACCTGTGACACCACAGCCATGTGGCAATATTAGATTAACAGAAATAGGTTGATTTAAATATTACAGTTAACTCATAATAATCTTGAGTCATTCGGCCAAGCATTTATAAGTAAAATTAAGCCTCTGAGTGGTTAATCCGGAATTGGTGGGTGGGAGAGAAACCACCGATTACACAGATGCATTTAAGGACAAGTGCTACACAGTATTTTCTCTGAAACTTGCTTATTAAACATCATTATTTGAAAACCACACAGTGATTTTTATTTCTGAACTAAATCATAGTCCCAGGTCTAATTACAAGCTCTTTTTATCCTGTATAGTATTTTTATACTTTTCTTTACACTTGATATTATTGCAGGTCACACGTGATGTCTCAACATTCTGGAGGTCAGATGAAATACAAAGAGGTTAAGCAAACAGTGAAAGATAGTACAATGCACTTTAAGACTGGACTATGGAAAAATGGAATGAATTCTGAACCACAATGGTCTAAAAATGTGAAGATGATGATTGTTTCATTTGTATTCCAGAAACATCTATTTCCTGTATCCTATCCTAAAATGTAAAGGAATGTTTGATTAATTTGAAAGAAAAGTGACTATTACCTATACACTTCAGAGAATTATTAGGGCTGGCTCGGGTAACTGAAAAGAACTAAGGTTGTTTTCTCTTCACTATTGGAAATTCCACCCAAGGCCTCTGTAAGGGAGGCAAATGGAGGTTGGAAACCATAAGCTTCTTGCAAATGCAGCATCTGCAATTTAGAGTCTCCATTGTACTATTTCTCTCTCTTAATTTTACTATTTCTCTCTCTTAATTGTTCTATTTCTCTCTCTTAATTATACTACTTCTCTCATTTTAAGCATAAATATACATACATACATACATACATACATACATACATACATACATACATACATTGATACATACATACACACACATACAGGTATATCCAGGTTTTCTACCATGCAGCTGTGACAGAACATGAAATTTTCACACTATCCATCTACAAATTTGAGCATCCTCACAGAAGACAGTACTGATAGGTTTAACAAACTGAATTTACAATGCCTTCTGCAGTCCTGAAGGGGATAATTCAATGAGGAATTTTGAGCATAATAAGTGTAAAGCTACTAAAACAGGGAATGCTTTACTAGTTTTATGAGAAGAGAGTATTTCTATTATGAAATTTTAAAGGTGAGGGTAGCTTCTCATACACTTTCTCTCACTCAACAGAGACTCATACCAGAGCTGTTTTACAGTGAGAGGAACACAGAAGAGGCTGGTGAAATAGGCATTCTGACTTCTGCTTCTTTTCAAGTTTATTATTTGTAATAATCAAGGAGGCCAGGATGTTATGTGGTATCCAGGGTTAGTCCTTTTTGAACACTGTTTATTGGAAAGAGAAATCGCTAGAGCTTGTAATAGGGGCACCTGTGTGTCAGTGGACAGGCACACACTTCATGTCTTAAATACAAATGTAAATCCTCAGCTGCTCAAATGAAATTTAGCATTAGATATATTCAACAAAATGTCCATATGGAATAAAATAGCTACTTTTTGTACATTGCTACATAATGCATTATTGCTATATAATTCAATCTAAATAATAAACAGATAAGTATGCTTTTATGGGCATACCTATCATCCATTTAAAAAATTAAAAATTTATAATAAAACACATATACTCTCTTTTGTTCTGTTTGCATTTTTGTTTGCTTTGTTTTTTGAGAAATATTTTCTCTTTTTTCCCAGTCAGCTTTCAACTCCAGATTCTGTGACCTTAGCCTCTGGAATTATAAGCATAAGGCATACCTTGCTTTAAATGCCTTAAAGAAAAAGAAATCTATGTCTCTTTCATTGTGGAATTACAGAAAAGATGGTCTTATCTAGAAGCTGGCATTTTGCAAAGGTCAGCTAGCCACCTTATATGCTTAATAATACCACAAACCAGGAACCCAGTAGGGCTATCAAGAGGCAAACTATCATAATTAATCCAAAAGGCAGTAAGTATCTTGTTCACTCCTGGAAAATCCTGAACAGAGGGAAAAGTGACTTGCTTTTCTTAGAAATTCTTCTTTTTTAAGTAAAATGTCTAAATTTGTAAACAGTCATCTAGCTCAGTCATTGAAAGACATAGTCACTATTTTCAATACAAAAAGACTAACATTAAGTATATTGAAAGGAAGAGAGACAAGGGCACAAGCAGTATTTGAGGAAAAAGTATATCATTAGCTCACTAGATTCTTCAATTCCCCCAACTCCTCAGTAGCTATAGGAAAGATGAACTCTGTGAATTATAAATTGTGCTGACAGGGTTGCACTGAAATAACCTTGAAAACACAGTACTCTGAAAATTTATCATTTTCGAGGGTGTAGGAGTACACACCTTTAACCCCAGCAATTGGGAGGTAGAGGCAGTTAGTTCTATGCTAGTTCGACCACCCTGTCTACATAGTGAGTTCCAGGATAGTCAGGGCTATATAGAGAGACCCCATCTCAAAAAATTAAAATAAAAATATCCTTTCAGTTAAACCACGACTGCAAAGAAGAAAATAAAATGGACACGCTCATTTTGATTTTAGAGATTTTATAGTACATAACTATATCATAAAATATTTTAGGAAAAAAACAACGTAAAATTAAATATAAATTAATTAATGCTAATTGATATGTATGTAAATTGCCTCATTGAGTTTTGGCAAATTCTCTACTGCTAACTGCCCTTCACTGCAATTCTGGCTGAGAGCATGAAGGGGAATTCAGTTACAAGAACATATACTCTAGGTAGATCTTTGTGCATGAAGTACATCCTCCTTCACTGGCCACTTTCTCTTCAGGAGTCACAGAGGTTTGATTTTAATTCCTGCAGCACCACTAGCAATGATGTGACCTTGGGGAGTTTCCTTAACCTTCAAAAGTACCAGTTTTAACTTTTGCTGCACATTAGGTTAATGTGGAAAGCTCTTTTGAAGTCCCAGTGCAGCACACATCTCACGCCAGTTAATTCAGGATGGCTGGAAGTGGGAGTCTGGTGTCTTTATTTTTAATACATCTATACAACATCAATACTCCCCAAAGTATGCTCACTAAGGGATTAATAATCTTTGTATCAGAGTGGTTGTCACTCACTTACACACTTGTTCAAAAAGTAAGGAACAATACTGAGCAGGGACCTAGTAAACCAGAATAACTTCAATGAATTGTACTGCTTGTGTTGTTTTATTGCAGTTAAAGAAAACTGGCACAAAAATGCATGGAGAGTTGAAATTGACTTCACTGTAAATACCTAGAGACCAAGGTTTAAACATATGCCACAGGTTCAGACAGGTTTAATCCAACCATCTCTTCTCAGAGGAAAAAAAATGGAGAAAAACCTACTCATATTCCCATGCAAAATGCTCACTAATAGAAATTATAAATACACACATATGCACAACCATTAATCATACAGTTATGGAAAGTGATTCAAAGCAGTGTGTCACTTGGCATCTTCTTAATACCATATCCATCATCAGATATTTTTGTCACTAAAGCATTCAACTTGTCAGATAAAGCTCTTTGCCTGGGGGAAATATAAACCATGCCTTCTGTAATGAATGAAAATGAAATGATTCCCCACAGTATATTGCCAGCCTCACTGGAAATAAAAATAACTAATTAAATAACCTCCTTTTAAAATAGGTCTGTGTCTGGCAGGCACTTTTCCCTTAGTGGAAGAAAATAAGGGTCCCACAGAAGAGCCTCACATTAACACTGTGACAAATCAGATTAAAACTGGAAAGACATATATATGATGGACATTTTCCAACCAATTTAATATCTGAACAATGTTACATTTAGAATGAAGGAAGATGCTGTTTGAGCTGTTGGCAACTTTGCTGTAGTAATCTGCGATACGTCATTTACTCAACTCTATATCAGAGAGTAAAGTAACCTACTGAACTAAAGCCCTGTGCAGCATCATTTCTGCTTCTGCATGGCACACATATTAGCAACCTACATGAGAAAAGCTTTTCCAAACACTTTTTCTGACTTCCAAGACCACAGGCAGGAAATGTAGAAAAAAATCATAAATTGGGTATATTTAAATGTGACCCTGACTAAAAGGCAAGTATTTCTTTCCAGATAAGCATCTATCAGAAGCACTAGAAAACAAAAACTTTTCACAATCTGAAATTAAAAGAACATTTCTTTTTATTACTTCATTTTTCAAGATTGTAATATAATTACATTACTTCCCTCTTCTCTTTCCTCCTTCCAAATCACTACACTTATAAATCTCCCCTTGTTCTAGTTCAAATCCATGGCCTCTTCTTGAATTAATTGTTGTTTGTATATGTGCCTGCACATGTACATATATGTCCTTAAATACAACCCGTCTGTGTAATGTTATTTGTATGTATATGATGTATGTGCGTGTGTCTATACAGAACATTCTTAAATGCAATCTACTCAGTCTATATAATATCACTTTTATGAATATATATGTGTTCATACATATAATTATACTTTATGTTTAGTTTGTAAAATGCCACTTGAATGTGTATATGTATGTGCATGTATGTGTGTTGTATGTATCCACATATATAACCACTAAAACTATATACTGTTACTTGAATTCATATGTGTTTATATACACTCACACAAAAGCTGATCATTCTGAATAATAGCACTTGTACGTATGTTTTCAGGAAATTTTCTTTACATGTGTTTTTTCTCACAAGAAATGGTGCTGTGTTTGTTCTCTCAAGGTTTCATTGTACTATTGGAAAGATATGAAGAACTAATTGGATTAAATATAATATTAAAATAAAAATACAGTACAAAAATCTTAAACCATATTTTCCAAAAGTCTGTAGTTTTATTAGAAAAATTGTCACAGTTTATCAAGCTTGCACTCATCATGAACAAGACACCACAGAGAATTTAGAGAGGTAGCCACCCTAACATCAACAGTAAAATAACCCTTTTTAATCTACTTTGGTTATATCCAAGTCTATAATATATACTCTTGCATCTACAATTTTTATAAGTAAAATTTATTTCACAAACAAAATAATGCTGCCTTTACACTGTATGTATTGTGCTAAGTCACCCTCAAACACCTGCATCTAACCCTACTAGCTTTAAATTTTTCTCATTGTCTGCTTACAGATTTGCCAAAGAGATTAAATCTATATTAAGTAATTCAGAAATTCCTTCCTTACAATGTTTTAAAAAGAAAAAATATTTTGAAATCAAGACATACATAAGTGTTATTAATTACAGTAATCATTTAGTGCGGTGGATAGCTTCATCATAGCTCAGGAATTCATGGCCTGTGCATTTGCTGCTTGTTTCTCATCTGGCCCACTTTAATTAATATTAAATTCCTGTATGCTAAGGAAATCATCTGGAAAGCTCACTATTCAGACTTCTGAGTCCATGCTTTTTAAGAAATGTTAAACAATCAGAAGGTGAGGGTCCACTTATTAGATACTTACTATTACCTAGTAATAGTAATAGTAAATGCTATGCTAGATATTTTAGAATTTTACTCAGAAAACCATATCTGGAAAAGTTTTTTTAAATCAGTGTTTATCACGTTTACCTGTCACATTTTTCCTCTAATCTCAATTAAATGTGTCCATCTGGTATAAAAAAACTCAGGTTCATATTGTACCTTCAAAAGAGCACTTGCATGTTCTTTGCACATATTTTTTGATATTCACTTATAAATGTATATCTGAGTTCCATGCAATATTGTACTTACTTAATGATTTTTGTTTCTTGTATTTGGTTCTTTCCTGTTTGACTGACTGGCATATTCTGTAACAAGAGGTTCTTTGTCTCAGCTGGTCCTACCTCCCTTCAGCCTCAAATGTACACTATATTAGTTATAAAAGTGTTGACTGGTGGCTAGGGATTCTTATTGGCTAGCTTTTTCTTAATTATTAATCCATTTCTATCAATCTGTGTATTGCCACAAGGCTGTGTCCTACCCGGTAGTACCCTAGCATGTTGTTACTCCTTTAGCAGCAAAATGTCTCTGTCTGGTGGGCTCACTCTACCTACCATTCCCAGAATTCTCCTTGTCTCCTAGACCCGCCTATTTTGCTGCCTTGTTGGCCAAACAGTGTTTTCTACATTAACCAATAAAAGAAACGTGGATGCAGAAGGACAATCCCCATCAGTATTCTTTGTATCATTCATAGTGACTGACAGTAAGAGGTACAAAAATACTAACTGGATCACTTAATCAAGACTCAAATAATGGGAATAACTCATTCTCTACTATAGTATGAATACATTTTGACTGCAGCCACAGGCTTTTTATATGTATTTTCTTCATTTATACCAATAGGAGGAGTACTATCTAGACATGCTGATTCCCTCTAGATAAACATACCATGCCTCTTACCTCTTCCCCTCCAAAAGAATATGTTATTACTAGGTCATGATAAGAATTGTGACATGCCATTTAGGGAACACTTGAGTAGAGTGAAGAATCTATAAAAATCATAATCATGACCTTTGGCCACCAATCTACAAAATTCATATTAATAAATGAGAACACAGATTAATTAATTTTGCAATCTCTGCTCCTATTGTTTCTGCCACAGAATTTAGATTACAATTGAACAGAGATCACATAACATTCTACTGTGACTCAGGAGGCAGAAAACCTTTCAACCAAGCATAAAGACCTGAGTTTGATCACTGGAACCCACAAGATGAAGGAGATAATTGATACCAAGTTAATCTCTGACTTTTACATATGTGATAACATATACACTTCATAAATTATATATATATATATATTATATTATATATACACAAACACACATTTACAATGTTATCACATGTGTGTGTGTGTGTATGTGTGTGTGTGCATGTGTGTGTGCGTGTGTGTGTGTGTGTGTGTGTGTGTGTGTGTGTGTGTGTTTGGGAAAGGCATGTAGGTCGGATAATAAACACTTCCTGTGCAAGCATGAGGACAAGAGTTAAAAATCCCATGATTTCAATCTTAGTCTATAACCCCAACTAGCACTCCTCTATGGATATATGTGCTGGAAACAGGAGAATTCCTGAAAGTTTATGGACTAGGAAGCCTGACACATGCATGAGTGAACAAGTAAAAGAACTGCCTTAAGAAAACACAAAGGCAAGAAACAACAAGTTTTGCTTTCACTTTTACACACTGTAGTGTACACAGATCCTCACAAACCTAAACATGCATACATGTGTGTGCACAAAAGTGCACCACACACACACACACACACACACACACACACACACACACACACAGTGTTTTCCCTCTGCATAGTTTACAGGTGTAATGTTTTACTTCGGTAAGGTGGATAGTGATTATATGGCAGGACATAGCTTATTGGGATCAAATTTAAAGTTGGCATCATTTCATATCTAGAGATTCATAAGCAAGGATGATGCTGAAATTCCTACTTCAAGGAGTTCTACCACTTTTATTTCCTCTCTTGCTGTTTAGATTCTCTGTAAATATAGAGGCCACTTCCGTATTTCACTTAAGAGAGTCCGATATGTTATAGAACATTGCTTTTTGTTTAACAGACTGGCACATAATAAATTGTTGAGGCAATTGTTTGCAATGTTAACACATAGAACAGTTAGACTATAAGTATTCTTGTAACAAGGTGAAAGGTCATCCATAATTTCAAAATTACTATCATTATTTATCACGTTTTTTGTGTCTTAACTTGGGTTGTTTTTTGTTGTTGTTGTTTGGTTTGTCAAGTTTTCTTTCCAGTATATTTTATTTACATAAATGTTAGAATGATAAGAAACTACTAGAAAAAACATTTATGTACACAGGAATAGGACATTCCTCATTCTCCCACTGTCTACTATCTTCACATTAATGTGTAACCAAGACTTAACCTCTACACTTACAGATTTCTAAAGTAAAGAGGGTAAAATTATTAAATTGATTATAGTCATCTTCACACCTCACCGGCACTTAGAAAGTGAGTTTCTATCCTTGATTTTTGTAAGCATGGAAAATGAACAGTAGGAAATACTAACTGAAACACTAATTTTGCAACTGTCTTGTACTATGTGGCCAAAGTAAGTAAAGAAGAAACATCTTTTCATACTTTAATAAAGGCAGCCTTGTTAAGACATCCCTTGGCTAGGCCTCAAGTGAGATTTAAAAATTCTATAATTATATTTTTGGAAGTAGAGAAACTGAAAGAAGAGTGTAAAACAAGGGCAGCCTTTCATTTTTATGTTTCTAAAAAGTGTAAGATGAACATAAAAATATTCTATTTTTTCTTTTTAAAAACTTCAGTTAATTTAGATGAAATAGGTGTGTGTTCATACGTATAAATCTGTGATTCTCATTTTTCAAGATTATATTAGATAGTCTTGTTCTCTTTCTATAGGAAAAATGTCTATTCCTGGGAAATTGTTTTCAGAGGAAAGATTTGGCACACTAAGGCAAGGCAGTCAGTCACTGGCAACAATTAAATGGTAATAAGTACATATTCTGTGCATGGCTTTGGATGATATACTACATGTAGAGGATTTGAGTGAATTCCATTTATAACATGAAGGAAATTAAAACACTGTTTTATGTTTCTAAGTATTTTCCTGATGTCCCTTAATTTTAATGATAAAAAGTGAAGAAAATTATAATAGATTTCTGAGGAAGTTACCACTCCTTGTAAATTAGATGAGAGAATTTCAATTGGTTCCATTTAGTGTTGATTGTGCTTTAGTCTGCAATTGTTCTCTCTCATGTTGGCATATTAATTTCAGTATAAAAATTTGCATATATCTTAAAAATAGTTTAAGATTAAATACTACAGTGACTCAGAGAACAAAAAACATTTAACTTTTTATGACTATACCAAACATTAATATGATAGCTTCATGTCAATATTTGTAGAGTATTGCATAATTAATGAGGTCAAAGAAACATGGACAAGGTAATATATTGAATTACTATAATGATTAAACACGTCCCCAACCCGATAGGCTGATAGTTTCCATGCTAAGAGAAGGACTTACAAAGCACCTATGAATTCTTTTTCTACTCAGATATATTTAATGACTGACTATAATTTTATGTTGTCAGTTATGTCTTCATGTACAACCTGATGACCAACTGATCCTTTATTAAATGAAGCTGCTTTAAGTACAAATATTGTCATAGCAAAATAATAGAGTAAGTTCGCAAGAATAAAAATTTCTAACAGTCTATTGGACATAAAACTGATAATAGAGAAATAAAAGTGCATGACACAAAGCTAAGCAATGTCCCAGTTTTCTTCACAGTTTGAGTTTACATATAATTTGAAAATGATTCTCTTTTTATCCAGGTAAATTGGGTGGTTCTGTTTGCCACAAATTAGAGAAACTAGATGAAGATCATGACAACAATATTTCATTTGTCTTAGAATCACAGATCGTTTATTATATATTTTGATTTTTTCTCAGCATGTAACATAGCTATATTGTTAGAGGTTTTGCAAAATCCTGAGTTGTCAGACAGCCAATCACTTATACTTTATACATGTGTCCATCTAAATTAACTTTCTTAAAGAAAGCCTAAGCAATTGACAGAAACAGATTTGGAAAACACACACTGCATTAAACATGTGTAGCTGTAACTACATCTAATGTCTAAAAAAGGAACTACAGTTTAAAAACATAATTATATACTTAATCCTAAATTAATGACATAAAACTGATACAGGATAATTAAAAAATCATTTACAGATGCTGGTAGATAGCTTAGTGATTAAGAGCAGTAGGTATTGTTGCAGAGGAGGACCTGAGTTCAATTCGCAGCACTCACAAGATGGCTCACAGCCACCTGTAACTCCAGTTCTTCTGCTGTCTTCAATGGCAAATGGCACACATCCAGGCAATACATTCATACACATAAAATAAAATAAATAAACTTTAAAGAATTATTTACTGATGCACATTCCTTCTTTCACTCTGGTCATGAGTTCACATTTAGTTATTCTTAAGGTGATGATTCTGAACTACTGGCACCTTTTCATGAACTCATCACCAGTGTGTTATTATGCAGTGTCTGTGTGAATGACGATAGAAATGAAATAACTCAATTACTATTTACTTCTACATGGGTAATTGATTAAGAAATTTCAAGAGGACAGGGTTGGTGGCATTGAAGGCATGTTACAGTTGTCCTTTGGTGGCTTCCCAATTCTTTAAATGCAACTTAGAGCTAATAGAAGGTTTCATTTCTTCACAGGTTAGAACTTTCTAAACCTGCTTTGTGAGTTCATACAAAGATCATTCTTTCTAGTAAGACTCTTGTAGACAAAATGAAAAATGTGGTTAATGCATGTCATATTCTGCTTTTTCCCCTTTGGTATCATATGCATTGAATTGGAGAACCAAACTCGGAGACAACAGGAATTGGCTGATGTTGACATTCAGCTAAAATGCTCAGTGACAAGTTTTATCTCCAAAAGTTTCACTCACATCTTATAGATGAAATTCATTTGCTTAAATATGAATGATGAATTCAGTATTTTAAGTCCTTTCTATGACATAAACCGCTTGCTTCCTGGTGATATTGATAGCTCTTTTTCAGAAGAATATATTTCCATGAACAGAATGAAAACAAGAAAATACAAATTATCGAAGTGCTTTAATATATGTAACATACAAATATCCATTAAAATGTTATTAAAAGAGCTAATAAATGACTTGATAAATTTATATTAAGAAACAACATCCCTGACATTTCTATATATTTAATTCAAGTATAATGTGAAAGGAAAATATGTGTGATACTTCCTACTGATCAAGTCATAGCTTCTCCTAATATTTCCAGAGGTCATTTCCTATACTCATGAGGTTAGGAATTGTTTACTAGAGAAGTCCTTGGCCAGCAATCTAGACTCCAGCACTAGAAAAGCAATATTCATATGTATATGCATATACATTATATATGTATATATGAATATATAATTTATGCTCTGATTGGGCACCTATTAAAATTTAAATATATGAAGTTTTTTTAAGCACCTTTGTCTGTTCATACCCTGAGGCCCTTTGCCTAGATTGAAAACTTAGTAGAAAGTATTTAAAAGAATGGAACCAATAATGTAGTTAGTAGTGCTTGTAGGATGGTGCTCTTGTTGTGTTAAACCAAAAGCCTTTTCCATAACGTGTCATCAGTATGACTGTCCAAACAATGTGTTCCACCTGGATGACACCAATGGACATGCCAAAGTGGACAGGGAAAAGCCCATGAGACCTCAGCCCTACCTAAAGAACTATAGGCAACTGAGGACTGCTGGGAGTAGAAGAGGTGGTCTTCCATGGAGAAGAGCATAACAGTAGCTTTTCCAGTGCCAAACAGTCAGTCCTGAAAATGTACATACAACTGGCATCATACAGACTGAGCACATTTTCTGTATCAGTTTCCTGGAAGACTGAAACATTATACCCTAAAGCTCCTTAAGCAGGAAGGTAAACAACTCAAAAGAGCTTCAGCAAGTCTCTGAAACTGATGAGATTCCCTCTGCTTCTCCCATAACAAGCACCAAAAGCTACAAAGAAGGCAAGCTGCAAAGTAAATGATGAGGCTAGATCAGTTGCCTGGAACAAACAGACATCATCAAAGCAGCACAGAAGAAACTTAGAGAAATTGAGTCATTTGGAAAGGTTGCCCTTCAACCTGTTTAGCTGGACTGCAGGCTGTATAGTGTGCTCTTGGTTCCCAGCTTTTGTGAGTTGTCTCTGGTGCTTGGGTGGGCCTTGGTGTTATAGTTGTCTTTGAGTCATTTCTGCACCAGAAACCCCTCTGGTCTGTCATGGGAATCCCTATCTGGGTTGAGTAGACATATATATGTTACATCTCCCCAGAAAACGCTCTGTCACACAACAGCAGGTTATATTTAGGAATAAACGTGTATATGTAAACACATGTATGTATGTATTAATTAGTGAATAAAAGAGGCCAAGAATTTGAAGGAGAGCAAGTAAGGACATATGGGTTTGGAGGGGGAAAGGATAGGGATAAATATTACCATATCATAATCTAAAAATATAATAATTGAAAACAAAAAGAAAAGAAAACAATTATCATAGGATACAAAATAAGTCTATTGGAAAAGGATATGATATTGCTAAGTTAATATTTAGTAAATATAAGTAGTCATTTAATAGATATTCACAAAATTGTGTGTCTGTTGAAGTGTACTTAAGAAAATGTAAAGTGAATTTTGCTTGGATTGACCCAACACAGCTATCTCAGGATTTCTGAGTTCAGACTGCATTTTTCCATGCTGGGTATTTTGTGGTTGGATAAGTTCCGTGCATTTATAGGCTTCCTTATATGACTCTGGCTCTCTCCATTTTTCTTGTCAGAATAGTTTATTTTCTATCCTGCCCCAGTTTTCTTTGAAGTTTAGTATTGCACTAAGTGACTTTGCACTTGCTTCATTCTTTTTATGGAACCATACTCCTCAAGTTCAGTTTACTTTCACGTTGGATATTTTATGTGTCTGTTCCTATAGAGTTTTAAAAAAGTGTATTATTGAACAGATAAAGCTATTCAGGTGACTATTATGAAATTTATTTTATGAGCTTGGCTGTTTTAATGACTCTTTAGAGTTTAAGATATGCTTAGAATAGCATGCCCCACAATCTGGGAGGTTCACTGTGGTTATCACTGTTCAGTCTACACTCTTCAATCCAATGTGCTCCTCTACCTCCATCTGCAGTTACATAAGGGCAATTAACTGCTTGAGATTTCAATGTAGAAGTTCTTCTCTTAGGCTTCATTTTATTGACCAAATCTTAGAAACATTACTTTTATTGTTCTTTCTTAGTTTCTCACCTTTCTGATTTTTTTTTCAGTTTTTGAAATGTGATGTCACTTTGCCAATGGTGGACTTGAGCCCATGGTGTATACAACAAAGGGTAACCATGAACTATTGAACTTTCTGTTTCTATCTCCTATGTGCTGAGGTAACTGTCACATGGGACCACATCCAGCGTCAATTACATTTCCATTGTGGTTTTACACACACACACACACACACACACACACACACACACACACACACACACTGAAAGACACACTTCCTCTCTTAGCAATGCTATCCCCTTTTCTCTGTTTTCCATTATTTTTAATACCTGAGTTTCAATTAACATGATTGTAGAAATGTATTAATAGTATTTTGCTATCCAAAAGATCTTAACTAAAATGTATCATTTGTAACTTTACTTTTTTAAAAATTTAAAACAAGGAAACAAATAAAATATATTTGAAACAGCACTTTCTCCAGGGTTATATAGCATTTCTAATCCATGGCCAACATCTTAATAACTAGCAGGACTATTTCTTTCAGATGTCCTAATTACACTGGTGAATTCTACATGCCTAGGCAGAAAGAAGTTTATTGTGCCTGCATCTCTCAGCAGATGCAGATGGTCATGATGTCAGAACTGCACGAACACTTGGCCTCTGCACATTATGTTACATATTGCTGAACATAGAGTCCCTTCAAAGCATTCTGACTCCACTGAAAACCTTGGTTAGGAATCATGAATGTTGCTTTTGTTACTGTTGAATTTAGCTCCAGGTTGCCAGTAAAATGTATTGCACCCATTTGAAATCCATGGGAAGCTCAAAAAATAGTGCCATCATTTGGGTTATTGCAGTTATTGAGGTACCATCTATATCCTTGCACCCCTGCTGCTGATGGCCCTGATAGCACAGGAAATCATTGTGGGATTTAGTCAAATTTCCTCATTCTGAATTAAATCTTCTGGGCTCACAATAATCATAAGAGCCTAAATTTGACCTATGTATCCAAGAATGCCTTAACATTATGTGTAGAGTACATTGTGCAATGTCAATGTTTGGTGGCTAAAGTCTGTCACACAAATCATATTCTAATCAGGTCCCAGGAAAAACTTCTTTTCCTACAATTTCCTTATGTAATTTTTCACTTTTTATACTGCATGTGTTTTAAGTTCTTTGATACTTCCACATGCTATGAACCCAAATGATAATTGAAATAATTCATATTTTTAAACTGAGAAAAGCAAATAAAAAAGTTATGCTGGGCATTGGTGGCACATGCTTTAATCCCAGCACTTGGGAGCAGAGGCAGGTGAATCTCCGTGAGTTTGAAGCCAACCTGATCTACAGTGCCAGGATAGGCTCCAAAGCTACCCAGAGAAACCCTGTCTCAAAAAAAAAGTGACATTAAAATTTCAAGATATGTGTAGTGCAATAATAGAGGAATTTTGCCATAAGTTAAAATGTAAAGTTATTTCATGATGTTTCATTAATCCATACAACCAATACTAAAGTAAGAAGAAATGAAAGAAATGAGACCATGATTCAATTTGTTAAAGGTATTTGATGAGTCTATGCAAACAAGTTGCTTATATTTGTTTCTCTTTTTTTCCTTATCATTTTAAGGATCAGTGGGTTCATCTTAAATAATACATTTTGTAGTATGTGGGACTTATTAAAAAAACATGAACACTGTGGAACTCCTGATGGCGCCAAGCCTTTCTCTGTATACAGGACTATGACTGGAAACAACCATCTCAGATAGCAACTTCTCAGCAACCCTGCCTTTAACTTTAGCTGTATTCAATTTGGTAAATTCCTACTTCTTTAAGACATGGGTTTTCTGCTGGCCAGTGAACTGGGGTTTGGCCCTATGAGGCCCTAGACCACCATATTCCTTATTCTGCAATTGGTATGGGAGGAAATTGTAACCCAAACAGTATGAACTCTGGTCACTGTACAATTTGGTCTCTCAAAGGAATCCCTCCTGCCTGCCTAGAGACTGTTAATGCCAGTATGGGAAGCCTATTTTTGATGGATCTCATGTGTAAAGAATAGATATGATAGAAAACAAAAAATCCATTTTTGTTTGTATACAAGCATCCATTCACCTTTGTCCAGGTCTGTGATGTGGATGTTGGTACAGCGGACAGCTCAGCTAAAGAAATGCTTTGATTATCATGACTTATTCTTTCATTGCAGGTAACAGCAGGCTAGGTATTGGCCCACTGTGACACTAGGCTATTCTGTAACCACTATGCCAATGAAAAGGGAACATTTGCTGTTATGTCTTTTTTGTGAACTTCTCATTTCCAATGTCCTCTCTCCTTTTGCTTAGTTAAAACTGCTTTCTTTTGTTCTCATCTAAAAATGTTTACTCATGCTTTTGTCATAGTTTCTCTTGTTTCCATGATGCTTGTCAGTTTTATATTCAGAGTCTATCTTATTTTTTTCTCACGCCATTAATCTGTGCAATGCACGGCAGTCAAAATTGATTCCATTCTTATTGTTGTTGCTCCCTAGCCTCAGAAGGAAGGTAGTTTGATGTAGCTTGAGAACAAATTAATTTATTCACAGATGTTATAAAACCTCATATCTATATAGTCATGCCAAGAATGCTTCAATAAACATTTGTCACTAGTTTATTTAATCACACACTTTAGTGTAATCTGATTTGTATGCTTTTATTCACATTTATCTTCTTTCCAAATACTATTGTTTTTTTTAAAAACCTAGTTTAAAAAATTATTTTGAAACTATACCTTTCATTTGTATCCATCATCTTATAAACATATATTATTTGTAGAGAGAAAGGGTTTCATTATGGAACACATAGTATACTTTTTTATATTTACTACACATTACTCTAACTTATTATCATATCTCACTCTTATTGGTAACTTTTCTCTTCCTAAATCATTCTAATATTACTAGTAGCCATAGTAGGTATCATCAAAAAAAAAAAAAATTGACAACAAGTGCTGATGCGGATCATAGGAAAAGAAACTGTATACAGAGGGTTGGTAGGTATACAAACTGGTGTGCTCACTATTAGGGTTTATCAGGTTAGTAAAAATAGAACCACCACATGATCCAGATATGCTACTCCTTGGGTATTCACCTGAGGGAAACTAAGTGAGTAACCTCAGGGTCACATGCACATCCACATTGCCACAGGATTCACAAGAGTCAAAACACAGGATTGGCCTATTATCTATCAATACATGAATGGGTAGAGAAAATGCAGTGTATATCCACAATTAACTTTTATTCTGCCCATAAGAAAGAATTCATTATGTCATTGCAGAAAATTGATTGAAATGGGGCTGTCTAGTGACATAATCCAAAAATCAAAAGAAAATTTCTGCAATATAAGATCCTTCTCAATAAAAATTATTTAAAAATCATTTTAAATAGTAGAAAAAACAAAAAGTATATATTAATGAAGTATGATATGTTTTATGTATACCTATATTGTATAATGTCCAAATCACTTTCAATATATCTCTGCAGATAACTGTCATGTTTTCTATATAGAAACATTAAAATTGTCTAGGTATTTAAAACATTGTATTATTATTATCTTTAGTCACTCTTAACTTATTGCTCCCGAGAACTTATTTTTCCTATCAATAACTTCTGGCCTTTCTTTAGGCCACCAAAAAATCATATCCTAACCTATACTATTTCCAACTTCCATAGATCATTGTTTATATGCTTAACAAATGTATGAGATTACATGACCTTTGTCTGTTTGGATTAGTTTACTGATGGATTCTTAAGTGCTATATAATATAAGCCATAATAGATACCCAACTTTATCATGTAATAACATACTATATTATTTACTCTTCATATAATGCTTATATTTCCCATTCACTAATGTTTTGAAGAAAGGACACTGATAGTTTAAGACAGCTGCAAACATACAAACATGAATAAATAACTAGTGTCTTGTGGTTTAGAAAACATGTTGACTTTATGTTTTAGAGAAAGTTGGGAAAAGTTAGTAAGTGCTGTCTCCTGCAGTGATTTCAGTTGGTTGAAGACTATTTGTCCTATCATATCATCTGCAAATAGTGAAGTTTGACTTCACCTTTTTCAATGTATCCCCTTGATCTCCCTTTGTTGTCTTATTGATCTATCTCTACCTTCAAGTACAAGTATTGAAGAGATATGGAGAGAGTGGACAACCCTGTCTTGTTCCTGATTTTAGAGGAATCACATTGAGTTTCTTTTCATTTAGTTTGATTTTGGCTGCATATTGCCTATATTATATTTAGGTATGTTCTTGTTATCCCTGATCTCTCCAAGACCTTTATCAGGAAGGGGTGTTGGATTTTTTCAAAGGCTTTTTCAGTATATAGTGAGATGAATATGTAAAAGTTCTTCACCTAACCCACATCTAACAGTGGGCTGATTCCCAAGATATTCAAAGAACTCCACATGCTAGTTACCAAAACACCAAATAATTCCAATTAAAAACTGGAGTACCATTTCTTATATGCCATCCTATAGGCTTCATCCATCAGCTGATAGAAATAGAGGCAGACACCCACAGCTAAACCCTGAACTGAACTGGAATCCAGTTGCAGAGAAGGATGAGTGGTGAGCAAAGCAGTCAAGACTAGCTGACCTGAACAAGGGGTAGTCCTTGGTCCCCATACTGATAGCTGGGAATCCAGCAAGGGACTGCCCAGACCCCCTGAATATGGATGTCAGTGAGAAGACCTTGGAAGTCTATGGGACCCCTTGAAGTGGATCAGTACTTATCCCTAGCATAGGAATGGACTCTGAGAGACCATTCCACATAGATGGATACTCCCTGAACTTAGCCACACTGGGGAGGGCCTACGCCCTATCCCAAAGGATATGACAGACTTTGAAGACCCCCTATAGAAGGCAAAACCCTCCCCAGTGAACAGAAAGGGTATGGGATAGGTAGGGTGTTAGTTGGGGGTGGGCATGGGAGGAGGGAAGGGTGAAGGAACTTGGACTGACTCGTAAAACAATCTTGTTTCTAATTTAAATAAAAAATGGAGAAAAATTGGAGTACTGAACTAAATATAGAATTCTAAATAGAGGAATCTCAAATGCTCAAAAAGGCGCTTAGGAAATTGCTCAACATCCGTACCTCAGGGAATTGCAAATCTATACAACTCTGAGATACCACCTTCACCTGTCAGAATGGCTAAAATCAAAAACACGAAAGACAGTTTATGTTGGAGAGGATGTAGTAAAAGAGAAACAATCCATTATTGCTGATGAGAATGTAAACTTTACAGCCACAATGGAAAATAGTATGGCAGTTGAGAATCATTCTACCTCAAGATCTAGCAATTCCACACTTTGGCATATATCCAAAGGATGCACATTCATACCACAAGGACATTTGTTCTACTATCTTCATAGCAGCATTATTAGTAATAGTCAGAACCTGGAAGCAACCTAGATGCCCCTCAACCAAGGAATGGATAAAGAAAATGTGGTACATTTATTTACACAGTGGATTACTACTCAGCAGAAAAAAAAACCCAAAACAATGAAATCTTGAAATTCTTAAGCAAATGAATGGAACCATAAGAAACCATCCTGAGTGAGGTAACCCAAACACAGAACAAAAAACATGGTATGTACTCACTCACAATTGGATGTTAGACAGAGCAAAGGATAACCAGCTTACAATCCACAATCCCAGATATTCTAGGAAACAAGGAGAACCCTAAGAGAGACATGCATGGTTACTTCAGAAAAGGGGAAAGGGACAAGATCTCCTGAGTAAATTGGGAGCATGTGGAGAGGGGAAAGAGTGGTAGTAGTAAGGGGTGGGGGCAGAGGAGGCCATGAGGGATCAGGAATATCAAGTTGGGGGAAGAATAGGAAAAGAGAGCCAGGAAAGAGATACCTTAATAGAGCGAGCCTATTCCCTATGGAGGGACACTCTCTCAGCCTAGATACATGAGGGAGGGCCTAGGACCTGCCCCAAATGATGTGACAGACTTTGATGATCCCCCTGCTGGTGATCATCCCCTCCCAGGGGAAAGGATAGGTGTTGGGACGGGGTTTGGTGGTGGGTATTGGATGACAGGAGTGAGAGGGAACTGGGATTGGTATGTAAAATATGATTGTTTTTAATTTAAATAAATTTTTATTTAAATAAACTTATTTAAATAAAATAAAATAAAATAAAATAAAATAAAATTATTAAATTTTTATTTAAATAAAAGAGTATTTGTCCTTGTATACATGGTGATGCCTTAGGATTGTCTTACCTCATGCTCCTTAAAATAAATACATCTGAGGCTTTATTGCTGACTTCTACACGTATTTATTGTTAATCACATATAGTCAGTTATTAAATATGAATGAGGTGAGTATGTAATAAAAATTCAATTTAAATTGTTATAACATAGATATTTAAAGATACCATGAGATTTCATTAATATCCTTTGTAATAACTAAAAAAGTTCTTGTGACTTTTTAGGGTACTTATTAATATATTTTCTTACAAAATATTTGATATACACTAGAGTTGTACTAGTAGAAATCATCAGTAGAAATCCATTTATAGATGAGGAATCTGAGGCTAAAAAGGAGTAATTAGCTTCCTCATAGTATATAAAAAGGAAGAGTAGGAGTGAGAATTTGAATCTCAGTTCTATTTGAATGCAAAGCCTCTGTTCTTTCTTCCAGTACTGCCACTACTACTTAATGCCACTCCTGAAATGCAGGTGCTTAAGAGTATGTGGTATAACAAACACATTCCTTTTTACTACAAGTGTCAGGATAATATTATATGTAGGGTTGCAGATTATGTAGATGCAGGTACCTAGGATTCAGGACATACTCTAGTTTACTATCCATGCATGCTTGAGGAAACTACTTAATCACTGGCTTAATTTTCTCTGTAAAGTGGAACTAGAAATAGATAGAACCTTTTTCAAATATTGCTTGGAGGATTAAGTAAATTTCTAAATTACTTCGAAGAGTATTTGACATGCAATACTACCTGAAATTAAAATCCATATTATTAAATTACCACAGATAAAAATACAGTTCATTGAAAATATCATTAAAATTTATATTCACAAGGTCATCAATCAAGTGTGAAGGGTGTAACATACATATCATATATGTTCATAAATTGTTGGAATACATTTTAATGAATTAGTCCATGTTAATAGAAAGATATCTGCTCATACAAAAAAGATATTTGTCATACAAAAAGACAAATACACACATGTACAAGTAAAAAAGATATTTATATGTGTTGGGGCACTTATAAATATTACTTTTTTTGGTGGTGAAACTTCCAGTGGTGGCTGTTCAAAATTGAGATAAATAAGTCTAATTTTCAAAATATGCACATATATTATCCTTTGTTATAATCATAGGTAAAATTTTTAGAGCAAATGTCTACATAATTACCTACACTATGTTGTTCATTTGAAAAACTAGATCAATTTCACACTTTTAAGCAACACCTTAATTTCTACTGTTGAGTTTAGTTTTTTGTTTTTAATAAGCCCCCTTCTATAAATCATCTGAGTCTTAATTTTTTGGCAAAATGTTCAGGAGTTATGCATTATAAGAGCTCTATGTGTACCATTTTAATTTCCACAAATAGTGCCAGGAATAAAAATGCATTTGACTGTCATTTTAAAATTTAATCATGTCATATTTAAATACTCAAGAGGGAAATGCACATGGTTATTGTGTGCCACAAAGCCCAACACATAAAATCTAAGCAACTGTGGAGAGGCTACCTTAAATGCCCTTCCCTGATAATGAGATTGATGACTAACTTGTATGCCATCCTAGAGCCTTCACTCAGCAGCTGATGGAAGAAGAAGCAGACACTCACAGCTGAACACTGAACTGAACTGGAATCCAGTTGCAGAGAGGGAGCGGTGATGAGCAAAGGGGTCAAGACCAGGCTGGTGAAACCCACTGAAACAGCTGACCTGAACAAGGGGGAGCTCATGGTTCCCAGACAGCTGGAAACCTGCATGGGACTGACCCAGTCCCCCTGAACATGGGGCCTCTTGTAGTAGGTCAGTACTTATCTCTAGCATAGGAATGGACTTTGGGAGCCCCTTCCACATAGAGGGATACTTCCTCAGGCTAGACACACTGGGGAGGGTCTCGGCCCTATCCCAAAGGATATGACAGGCTGCGAAGATTCCCCCATGGAAGGCCTCACCCTCCCTGGGGAGCAGAAAGGGTATGTGATAGGTAGGTTGTTAGTGGGGGGCAAGGGAGGAGGAGAGGGAGAGGGAACTGGGATTGACCTGTAAAACAATCTTGTTTCTAATTTAATTAAAAAATGGAGAAAAAATCAAGTCCAGTTATTTTTATATTAGTTAACTAATATGCTCTCAATTTCCATTGCATCATTCTGGCTTAAATATCACATCCAGTTAAACACACATGACAAAACATATCTCTTCTCATAAAGATGGGTTTATCATTGCAGAGCATCATCACTATTCTCCATTTATGCAAATGACCTCCTGAGCTCCTGAACTTGTCATTTAAAATAATCAAGGAATCTACAAGAAGACATTAATTAGTGGAATTTTGTAATACTATAATAAATATTAAAGAACACCTAAATGATATTGATGTCAATCAAAATAATTTCATTAAAAATAAAGAACAATGAAATTTCATTTATCTTACAATAAATGGAAAATAATATATGTTAAATCAAGTATGATGTATGAACTGTACAAAAATCTAACATGAAATGATTTATTTTGCCTCAACACATGTATAGATATAATTGTATAGGTATAATTAATAAACAACTTCTAATGGTATATTGGGAAATGCAGCTAAACAATACTAACACCTGATAAGCATTTTCATGTGACATGCAGAGTGTTGCTTTTACTGGGGGACGGAGGTGATAAGAAATGATTTTGCTATATAAACTTGGGATGCCTGGAGTTTACTGTGTACATTAGGTAAACTTGAATTGAATTTTCTGCATTGACATCCTGCATTTTAGGTTTAAAGGTGTGATACATCAACCGCAGAGAAGAACTCATTCCCAATATTTGAAAAAATTATATTTTGTTCACTTCACATTTGTACATCAAATCATAAAAGACAAGTTGTACATTTATTTCTCATTAAGCAGTAGTACATTACAGCTATACTAAGTGGGTCATACTTTATGATAAATAATATATTTAGTTTTATATTTCTTGTTTGTACTAAAATATCTTGATTTTGTTTAACTAAAATGAGTAAATACTTTTACATTTAAATGTGCTATGTCACTAATGATTCAAATATTTCATTCAATTGTATCAACAAATCTGTTTTAACTTAGAGTCTAAAATGAAAAGTGCCATTAAAAAAGGACTGAAAAACAGAGAAAGTTTAAGGAGTAAAATGAGCTCCTTTATTGTTGTTTCTGTTTGTTTATTTTGTTTTTTTTTGTATTAGATTTTACAAAGTCAGTCCACCTAAGCAATAGAAAATGATACCAGTTCTCCAAAGCTGATATTCATATCTCGACCCCTGCTTCCCCCAATACATGGAAAGTTGTGCTGTAACACTCAACTACATCCACACTCTTAACTTTGCATTTATGTTCAAGTCTTGTTAGTAGTAGCAATTACTCAATAGTAACATTCAAATGTTCCTGTTAAGTTATTTGAAATGAATGATAAATAAATGATGTAAAGTAATCAAGATGTGCCTCTATAGAAACAGCTGCTCAAGAGAAACAAGCTCTACTTTATCATCCTTATTTTGGTAGTTCTACTTTATCATTCTCATTTCAATTTGTTTATCCAAATTAGTTGCAAGACAGAGAGAGACAGCATGTGCTAATACTGTGTGTTCATTCACAGGAATCTTGTAGATAGAGGAACCTAGAAAAATGGAAGCCAGAGACCTGGATCCTGCCACTTATGTTATGAGAATTGGGAAAACCATATCAAACATCAGTCTCAGTTTCTATATCTGAATATCAATCTGCATAATTATTATGAATTTGCATTAAGTTATGGTATTACTCAGAAGGCATAATATCCAAAAATCAGCACTTTATGAAGTTTCCTTTATGCCCTAAACTTACAAATTACTGTTATTAGTGTAAACACAAACATGGGTTTGCCTCATGTTAGTTGCCATTGCATTGATCACAGTCCTGTCACTATTCTTCCCACCTTTAATTACAAACTAAACTGTTGAGGAATAATATCTCCCTCCTTTTTAGCATTTCAAGTAAATAGTTATTGTTCCATTAGACCCATAATCTCAGAACTCTTCTGTCATGGGTTCCAAGAAGACAAGAATTTGCATGTAAAATATTATGTGTAGATGTCTGCGGGGCTGTATTCTGTTTTATCTCCACATGTTAACTGCAATTGAGTCTATTTGTCCCCATTAGTTTTCTAATCCAAAGTATCTCCCTATGTTGGCCAAAGATTCAGTGCTATGTATATTGACATGTGAAATGGCACCAATGCAGAAATATACTTAGGGGTCTAATGAGATGCTGTCTTCCTTCTTAGATTATTCATGTCTGTGGACTGAATAACACTCTCAGAGAATATGTGTATTAATAAGGACACATATGCAATGAGCCACTTCAATCAGTCATGCTTTCTCAAACCAGATAATGATTGAAGTCCATACTCCATTATAAATGCAGACTTTGCAATTGAAAGCAGGTGTGTATACAAATGTATTTACATAATAACACTTACTATGTTGACAGTTTCTTCCCATATATTCCCCAGGGCATTCACAGGAATAGTTAGCAACGAGGTCAGTACATATTCCACCATTTCTGCAAGGTTCAGCTTCACATTCATTTATATCTGAGGCAAAAAAAGCACAAAAAGAATTATTGGCACAAAGGAATGGATGTTAGAAAATATAGATATCTTAAATTCAAGTCTGAAATACAAGTAATATAATTTACTTCTTTGAGTTTATGTGCACAAATTTCAATAACACAAATGCTGCTTATGCCAACATTTTATTTAAAAAAATTAATTTCAGATATAATTGAGAATTCATATAAAAGGCCAACAGACTTAAACCATTCCCCAATTTTGAAAATAAATATGAGTAGTTTGGGGAAATATTTCGAATTAAAGCAGACAAATTTACCCTGATGGAGAGATGAACTGGTTTCTTTTACAAGATCTCAAATCTATCCTGCAGCAATAACTGCCAATTAACACTGTCTCATTTCATCTTAATTCATTAAAATTCTAAATGACAGAGAGGCTTAGTTTCTAGATAGTTTGACTTTGATGAGAAGCAAATTAGAGTTAATAGCTAAAGCTCATTACATGTAAAATATAATAAGTGTAAATGATGATCACTTCCTAATTTCATTCATGAGTTTCTAAAGTTAGGGTGACTAGAGGGACTTACCTTTGCTGTATCACAATTACACATGATATAAAACATGCAAAAAGAAACTTCAGTGATTTGAACCCATGCCCATTCTAGCTTTGGACAACAGAAAAATTAATGTGAATATTTGAAATGTATTTAACTTTATCTGTATCTGTATGTGTGTTTGCATGTATGTGTTGCAAGATATTTGATTACACTGTGTAAAGATATGTCACTATGTTTGGTTTAATAAAAATCTAAATGGTCAATAGCTAGGCAGGAATTATAGCCAGGACTTCCAGACAGAGAGAGCTCTGGGAAGAAGAAATGTGAAGTCACCAGCCAGACTAGAGGGAGCAAGATATGCAGGAGGAGAGGTAAAATACACAAGTAATGTGGCAACATGTAGATGAATGAAAAATGGGTTAATTTAATTTATAAGAGCTATTTAGATACAAGCCTAATCTGGTGATAGCACTGGCCTTTAATCCAAAAACCAGGGAGGCAGGGGCTTGGCAGGTGGATCTCTGAATTTGAGACCAGCCTAGTCTACAAAGCTAGTTCCAGGATAGCTAGGGCTGTTACACAGAGAAACCCCATCTCTAAAAACAAACAAACAATAAAAAAGTGTCCATGTCAGGTATGGATGGATGGATGGATGGATGGATGGATGGATGGATGGATGGATTGAGCTGGCAGCCCCCCCAAAAGCCTGCTACATATATGTACCCATGTATTTATGCATGCATGCATACATGCATTAGAGTATAGTGTGGATGTCAGCCAGGAGAGAGTGCTGGATTTACAAGCAGCTTTGAGTCAGCTGATGTGGGTGCTGGGCACAGTGTCATATTTTTTGAAACCACTTTGAATCCCTGAACCATCCTTTCATTGTGTTTTCTTTGTTGTGAAATCTGATGAAATTCTCAGCTTTTTGGTGTGATCCCAATTTCAATTATTTTTGGTGTGATGGAAATCACTGTACCATTCCTTTGCTCTAAGTTCAGTTTATGACAATGATCAGATTTAGCAACCCTGGTACCTTCCCTATATGTCTTTCTCTGTATCATATCTACTGAAATGGATCCTTGATGATCTTATGTTAATGACTGATAAATTGAAGCTTCATTCTAAGACTGTATCATATATCTTATGAAGTAAGATAGAACTTGTTATTTCTTTATATACAGAAATAGAGATGAAACTATGTATTTATATCTGAAGAAGAACAAATAAAAATACAATTTGGTTTTTGATTGAGGCGACAGCTTAATTCATATAAATGCAGATGAGCTGTAGACGGCATTTCCAAGTAGGAGGTCATAAAAATCACAACTCTGAAGATACAAAATCTTATTCATGTGCATAAGCCTTCTCCATTTGAAGGGAGTGTGGTTTCCCAAATCTAAAAAATACCAAGAAGGAAACAGATAATAAGGACAACTTATGTCACCTGACCTAATTTGATCATGTTTTTAGCACAGAAGGCTAAAAACCAGGACAGGCCAGTTTCCTCTTACCCTTCCAGTTTACATGGTGCCAATGAAGCTTTTCTGCTGTTGACTTGAGAAATTTGGACCCCACAGCATCCAAATCAAACATTGGTGATGCTTTAAATTTTAGAAGAATGGAGTTTTCACCATCTGATTACAGTTATCTGATTCTTTCATAGAAAGTCAACACCATTATCCAGAGATTAAATCAGATATTTACACCTGCTGTACTTAAAATGTTTTATAGTCATATGACAACTAAGGCAATAAAGAATATGTTCAGTACTTAAATGTGTACTTTCCAGGCTTTTAAAACACAAAATTCATTTAAATACAAATTCATAAGAACCTTATAAATTATATACTTAATACAATAGACAATTTAGAAAATCATCCCTGTGTACTTATCTAGAAACATGCAGAATTAAAGAGCAGACAGCAATTACACAGGAACACTATGGTAATAGTAAAAATGCAGCTCTTTCACTGATGATGGCTATTTGCAGTGTGATTAACACTGCGAGCAGTCTAAATGAAAACTGACCTCAATTTGTGCAAATCATGTTTAATTAAAGACTAGATAGAAATGTTCATGGGATACAATGTAGTGAAATGAAAATTAAATTTGTATAATAGATTGCAGGCATTTGTTTTTGTCACAGATCAAGTCATTATCATTTTCAGAAAAAAAGGCCCACATCTATTTTCAATACAGTGAAATTATCACGATTATTTTTGTATCTAAGAAATACTTGACACTGTACTTATTGCTTTATGTAAATAAAAATTCCCATAATCCATCAGTTTACAGTTCAAGTATAATAATAGTAGCTGAGCTTCTATGGCTACCTTGTAAGAATTTTTAGTGGTTTTATAATGTATTCCTAGTTAGAGCAAGAATCGGCATTCTGAAAACATAAGAATTTGCTATTTTCCATGTTCTGTGCTTGGTGCCCTGTGACTAGGCTGCTCATGCTGTCTCAGGTGAAATCTCCTTACACACATTTGCTTTTTCTCATGGCCCCCTTTCTACTTTTTTTTTTTTTTTTTTTTGCTTTTTGATAAAGGGAAAATGAAGTGAATAAAGAAGTAGGGAATATATGTGAGATGAACAGTTGAATTTCCTCATTTAAAAAAAAAAACAAGAATTTCTGGGTCTGGTTTTAAGTCAATTACACAGGTTCATTCTTCTCTGGATAGTACAAGATGATTGACCATGGTGATGTGCTTTTTCCCTGTAGCTCTGTAAATATGGGTACTTGTGCACATACTTCTGCACAAGTCTGTAAGGGTGTGTTCTGAAAAGATCAAGTGAAACAGGAGACCTTCCTCTAGAGGGCAGTGCCTTCCAAATGGGTGTCCACATAGGTCCAAGGGAAAGGTGCTGAGTTTTTGACTGGCTGTTCTTGCTCCTTTTTAGTGAATGGGTCCACCCTGTTACCTCTGCTGATGGTTGCCTTCACTGACATCAGTACCTAGTTTCTTTGGCCTTCTGACATTAGTACAAAACCACATTTCTCCAGAAAACATCCCTTCACCACCAAATTGAACTCCACCCTGTCCTATAGACGCCCTGTAGCTACTGGGTTTGCAGATTTACCAGAATGAAAAACGCCATTGTTGGCCTAATTGTGCAAGCACATCTAATATATCTTATCTTCATAACGTATGGTCACCCTATTTGTTTTGTTCTTTAAAAAAGCATGAATATTCAGTGTCCTAGTTAGTGTTGCTATTGATGTTGTAAAAACACTATGAAAAAAATAGCAAGGGGAATATAATGGTTTAGTTAGTTTAAAGTTCCATATCATAGTCCATCCTGGAAGAATGTCAGGGTAGGAACTGAATCAGGTTGAGCCAGGAGGCAGCAACTTAGAGATGTTGGAGGAGTGCACTAATGCCTTGCACTCCCTGCCTTGTTCAGCCTGCTTTCTTGTAGAACCCAGCACCACCAGTCCAGGAGCAGGTATACCCACAGCCATTCATTAAGAAAATGCCCTGCTGGCTTGATTCTAGCCCAGTCTTAAGGAAGTTGAGGTTCCCTCTTCTCCAGTAACTCTCTAGCTTGTTTCAAGTTGACATAATACTAGCTACTGCATGTGGTAACCAACTTCTGAATATACATATACATATATGTTTATATATATATATATATACATATATACACATATGCATATGTCTTTCATAGATAGATGGAAAGAGATAGTGATCTATATAGATAGATGATAGATAAATAGAAGATAGATAGATAGATAGATAGATAGATAGATAGATAGATAGGTACATGATAGAGATTTTATCAACCCAAGCACATTTTAGGAACACTTTGGTGACAACTATGTTGATAATTGAGAATTTATTTAGATATTCACATCTTAGTTATTTTTCGACGGCTCTGATAAGATGTCATGACTCATACAATAGAACAGAGAGTTTACTGCAATATTGAAGTTTCAGGAGGTTATAATCCATGCTAGGAAGCACAGCAGCAGGCAGGCAGGCAGGCAGGCAGGCATAGTGCTGTAGCTGTAGCTGTAGCTGAGAGCTTACATCTTGATCCACAAGTAAGAGGCAGAGTGGGCTAACTAGGAATGGCCTGAGTTTTGAAACCTCAAATTTTATCCCCCAGTGACACTTTTCCAATAGGACTATACCTCTTAATTCTTCCCAAACAGTTCAAACAGCTGGCGATCAAGTATCAAACATATTAGTCTATGGGTGTGTTAATAATTCAAACCACCACATTCTAGTCTCTGTGAATTGTATCTCCTTAGGGTTCTTGGTATACCAAAATGCAAAATTCATTTAGTTTTAGTTCAGCTTCACAAATCTCCATAAGCTTTCTTATCACAATAGTTTAAAAGTCCAAACTCTCTTCATTGTAATCATCTGTAGGAACAAAGTAATATTGCACAGTTTCAATATATATTGGCGACGAATATATATTACCATTACAAAAGGGAAAAATGTGGGAATAGTGAGTAAATACTGGACTAAAACCAGACAAAACCCAATATGGTAAACTCCAAATCCTGTACCTCTGTGTGTAATGTTAAAGGGCTTAGATGGTTCAGACCTTCCAGCTTGGCTCACTGGCACATATTTCTCTTACAGGTCTTAGCTCTCCTTGGCAGTTATCTTAAAGGTCTCTCACTTTTAGATGTGCCATTAGAGTCTTTACCACAATCCACACCACTTTCACAGCTTTAGGCAATAGCCCCTTGGGGTCTTCATAAAGTGACTCCTCTGTCACTCAACTGTCCTTAATAGCTGCCTCAATAGTTGAGAAAGATTGCATAACCCCTTTACTCTTGTGTACTTCCTGATTCTAAGACTAGAACAATGTGGCCATTGCTGCCAAACTTGTCTGCTTCTTTGGGATGGAACCTGCCTTCTCTTTGAGTGGCATTTGCATAAGCTTTGATTTGTTGGTGCTTTCAGGAGAAGAAATTCCTCAGACATTTCCTTCTTCCATATTCCAGGATTAGCTAGAAGGGATTTTGCTCTGAAAGCACTACTCCCTTTGTCCCATTTCAAATCAGGAATCTCCTTATATCCTTAAGCATAAGCCTTGGTTTCAACATTAAAATTCCTGGTACTCCATTTCCCCCAAACTTTACAATTTGCATTTCTTTCTTCCTTTCTTGTTCTTTTTCTTTTATTGCAGACTTGCATAAGGTTGACCATTAATAACCATATGGAAGAGTCAATTTTAGGCTGGGTTAAAATTTTGACCAAGAAAATTAATCCACCAAATTTTCAATATAGCCTCAGGCAGATTCTTAGGGGAAGGGCAAAAAGTTGCAGTATTCTTTGTCAAAATATCATAAATCTCTAGCATCATTGTTAATATTGTTCCTTCTGAATCTTTTGAAGTGGGCCTCCATAGTCCATATTGCTCTCATCACTGCTGTCATCTAATCTCCTACTAGGCCCTACTTCATCCTAGTAATTCAAATGACTCATTAAGCCTTCCCTAGATTGTTTAATCACTTTTCCCTAGTCTAAACTCTCCCAAATATCTCCTATTCCCCCCAAATCAGCATGATCAAGTTTGTCAGTGGCCCATTCCCTATCTTAGTTACTTTTTTATGCTATTATTTGGCACCATGACCATGGCAACATAATGAAGAAAGAGTTTACTGGGATCTGACATTTTCAGATGGTTAGAGACTATCCTGACTGAGAGCTTGGTTTCAGGCAAGTAGGCAGGCATCATGCTGGAGTAGTAGCTAAGAACTTATATCTTGATCCATAAGTATGACGCAGAGAGTGAAAACTGGGAAAGGACTAAGATTTTGAAGCTTAAAGGCCAAGCCTCTAGTCCCAGTGATGCGACTCCTCCAAAATTGTCATGCCTATTAATCCTTCCTAAACAGGTCTACTTATTGGAAACAAAGTATTCAAACACATTGGTGGATGAGGACCATTCTCATTCAAAATACCACCGCCCATATGAATACTCATCTTTGGAGAGTTCAACTCAAATACACCAACACTCTGACAAGTATTCAGCTATTCCCCTTCATTATTTTTTTTTCTTAGCCTGGGTGTTTTTCTCATGTACTTTGTGCAAGCCTGGAATGACTAGATGTTATTCAAAATTGTATTGGATAGTTCCTTATTCATGCCTTGCTAAATCAATAGATGATCTACTAACACTTTCTGGTAGCAGAAAACATTCTGCGTGGTTGCTAAAGTGGCTGAAAGTAGGAGGGGGCAACACTGAGCTTAGCTACACTAGCTTAAATTTTAATTGGAAATTGATAATCAGACATCAAGGAGTAAAGGCTCTGTTGAGAAGGTAGGATGGTTAATAGCTGAGCAGGCTGGGTTGGGGTGACTGATGTTACAAGACTTTCTTAAGTAGGGTTCAATGTCTAGTTTGAGGTAAGAGGGGTGAACACTGTTTTCTTGAGAACTAACCACTTTAAATCTCAGGAACATTTTGAGATTTTGCTTTTGCCTAGTGAGGTATGGCCATTTAAGATGGTGGTTACAGCCGGGCGTTGGTGGTGCGCACCGTTAATCCTAGTACCCTGGAGGCAGAGGCAGGTGGATCCCTGTGAGTTCAAGGCCAGCCTGGTCTCCAGAGTGCCAGGATAGGCTCCAAAGCTACACAGAGAAACCCTGTCTCAGAAATAAATAGATAAATAAATAAATAAATAAATAAATAAATAAATGATGGTGGTTACAATGTAGACAGAGAAGGGGCTTTATGGTCATAAAATCAAGGTCAGGAGTTTGAACTTTTGTCCGTGGATACTGAAGAATTAACAGAGAATTAAAAAAAAAATCATTCAAAAAGACAGACATGAACATGTTGAGTCCATATCAATCAACTCCTTAAGATACCAATTACTGTTTTTATTTTGTTTTGTTTTTTGATTTTTGTTTTTTTTTTTTTTTTGTTTTTGGCTTTTGGTTTTACTAAGACAGGGTTTCTGCTGGGATTAAAGGCGTGTGCCACCATCTCCCAGATTAGTTACTATGGTTTTAGATGTTGATTGTTTTTGAAAATTGAGCATGGCTTGCAATGGATAGGACTTGCAAAAATTCTGGATGCAGAATGTTCATGGTATTTGTATAATATACTAGTTTTGGCAAAAATCAAAAACACCAATGACAGTTTATGCTGGAGAGATGTGGAGAAAGGGGGACACTTGTCCACTGCTGCTGGGAGTACCAACTTATACAGCCACTTTGGAAATTAGTATGGTGACTCCTTAAGAAAATGGGAATCAGTCTACCACAAGATCCAGCAATCCCACCCTTAGGCATATAGAGTGGAAGCACATTCATACAACAAGGGCATCTGTTCAACGATGTTCATAGAAGTACTATTTATATAGCCAGAAACTGGAAGCAGCCTAGATGCCTCTCAACCGAAGAATGGATAGAGAGAATGTGGTACATTTACACACTAGAGTAGTACTCAGCAGAAATAGAAAAAAAAAAAAAAAAACAATGGAGTCTTGAAATTCACAGGAAAATGGATTGAACTAGAAGAAACCATTCTGAGCAAGGTAATCCAGTCACAAAAAGACAAACATGACATGTACTCACTCATATGTGGATTTTAGAGACAGAGTAAAGGATTATCAACCTACAGTCCACAAAACCAGAGAAGCTAGTAAACAAGGAGGACCTTAAGAGAGACATATATGGTACCCTGGAGAAGGGGAAAGGGTCAAGAACCCCTGAGTAAATTAAGGGTTCGGGAAGGGGGGCAGCTATGAGAATGAGAAGGGAAGAAGCGGAAAGATGCAGAGGTCATGAGGGAGCAGAAAGGATGAGTCGGGGAAAGAATAGAAGAAAGGATATGTGATAGGTAGGGTTTTAGTTGGGGGAGGTGGGGGAGGACAGGAGGGAGAAGGGAACTGGGATAGTCATGTAAAGCAATATTGTTTCTAATTCACATAAAAATGATTTTTTTAAAAAAAGTGGAGTACAGAACTAAATAGACAATGCTCAATAGAGGAATCTAAAATGGCTGAAAGACACATAAGAAAGTGCTCCTTAGCCACCAGAGAAATGCAAATCAAAACAACTCTGAGACACCATCTTACTAGTGTCAGAATGGCTAAAATCAAAAATACCAATAACAGTTTATGCTGGAGAAGATGTGGAGAAAGGAGAACACTCTTCCACTTTTGGTGGGAGTGCAAACTCATACAGCCAAATCATTATGGCAGTTCCTTAGGAAAATGGGAATCAGTCTACCAAAAGATCTAGCAATTCCACTCTTAGACATATACCCAAAAGATGCACATTCATACAACAAGGATATATGTTGTTCAAAACCATGTTTATAGCACCATTATTTGTAATAGCCAGAACCTGGAAGCAACCTCGATGCCCCTCAACTGACAAATGGTACATTTACACAATGGAGTACTACTCAGCAGAAAAAAAACAATGGAATCTTGAAATTCGAAGGCAATTGGATGGAATGAGAAGAAACCATCAAAAGTGAGGTAACCCAGTCACACAAAAGACAAACATGATGTCTACTCACTCATATATGGATTTTAGACATAGAGCAAAGGATTACCAGCCTACAGTCCACACCACCAGAGAAGCTAGGAAACAAGGAGGAACCTAAGGGAGACAGACATACATGGTCCCCTGGAAAAGGAGAAAGAGACAAGGTCTCCTGAGCTAATTTGGAGCATGGGGATAGAAGAGGGAGTTAGGAGAATGAGAATGGGAGAAGAGTAGGGAAGAGGAGGGCATGAGAGCCTTCATCCAGTAGCTGATGGAAGCAGAAACAGACACCCACAGCTAAACACTGAGCTGAACTTGAATCCAGTTGCAGAGAGAGAGGGGTGATGAGCAAAGGGGTCAAGACCAGGCTGGAGAAACCCACAGAAACAGCTTACCTGAACAAGGGGGAACTCAGCGACCCCAGACTGATATCTGGGAAACCAGCACAGACTGTTCCAGACCCCCTGAATACGGATGTCAGTTTGGAGATCTGGTTAATCTATGAGGTCTCTAGTAGTGGATCAGTATCCCTAGTACACGAATGAACTTTGGGAGCCCACTCCAAGTAGAGGGATACTCTCTCAGCCTAGACTCACAGGGGAGGGCCTAGACCCTGCTCCAAATGATATGACAGACTTTGAAGATCTCCCATGGAAGGCCTCACCTTCCCTGGGGAGCAAAAAGAGGTCAGTGGGGGACAGGGGAGGAGGGGAAGGAGAGGGAACTGGGATTTTTTCTAATTTAAATTTAAAAAAGGAAAAAGTCTAACTCTCAAAAAATACTTGTTTTATTATTTTATCTGAAATTCAAACTAGCCTGGAAATCTATATTTCCTTCAATAATTTGACTTCACTTCTTGACTACAATGTAATACCTTGTATTCCTTTTTTCATATAAGCATTTTAACTTTCAGTATATGGTTGTGTATTAAATTTTGTATATTCATCACTGATGAGGAAAACTCCATACAGTAGAAAATCATTATTGAGAAAGGCCTTCCTTAGGCTCTTGCTCAAGCTAAAATCTATTGCTTTCATTGTATAAAGCAGTTAATAATCTTAGAATTTTCCTCTGTGTGACGTTTAGTTGAAGAGTGGAACATGAAAGGAACAGGTGACTGATTACAATTAACACATTAACATATCTTAGTATTGTTCTCTCCTTGTATGTGAGTGTGTGCTGTATGATAGCAACTAGTTTCTATTACTATAAATGTTTTATAGACAAAGGGAGAAGAGAATAACAAGATTGAAAGTGTAAGCAGTTTTCTCAAATTTCAAACAACAGTAACAGTAAATAGAAACAGACATAGTCCCTCTTAAATACCTGCACTATTCTTTATTTCCATTCTCACCACTGGCACCCCACCCTTCCCTTTGAGGTTCTGTTTGATATGTCAAGAAACTGGACAAAGAGAACCTCAACATAATTAATGACACAGCATTTATGATAATTGATAAATACTAGCATATCTTCTCAGGGTCAGAGATTCCTGTATGATTTGAATACCTACCATTTCCACATTTTTTATCCCGCTTATTAATTTTACTAAGGAATTTAAATGATTTGAGCTTCATTGGCTTTAAAAAATTTACTTTAAAAAATTTAAGTCCACAACTAGCATCAATGTAGAGTTTTTTCTTTAATGAAGGATTTATTTGGTTTTTGCTTTTTTCCCCACATGATATTTTGCTCTATATTCAGATAAAAGCCTTCTTTTGCATTAGGTTCAATCTTTCTAAAGGGTATGGATAGGATTTATAGTTTTTAAGTAAAGGTTTGCTATTTACATTGAGCAATAATTCAGATTATTTTTAAAATATCTCTTTGAAATATAATGTACATGTGGAAAAGTACACCAAACAATAAAATTAATGAGTAATTTTAAAGAGAAAACCAGTGCCAACTGGGAGGTCAAGCATCTCAAAGCCTTACTGTTATCCTTCATTTCAACAGTTTTTTATAGTTTACAGTTTTCTATAGCAACTGCAGTTCTCCCTCCCTCCTTTTATTCTGCTTTCCCCTGCCTCCCATGTTCCCACCCCCATCTACTGCACAGAAGGGGTAAGACCTTCCTAGGGGAGTCAACAAAGTTTGGTATACCAAATAGTGGCAGGACTAAGCTCCTTTCCTTGTATCAAGGCTGAGCAAGGTGTTCCTACCTTGCTCAGAGGGTGGGCTCAAAAATGGCCAGTTCATGCACCTGGTATAGGTCCAGCTGCCACTGTCACCCCTAACAGATCAAGACACATAACTGACACCCACATTTAGAGGGTATAGTTCAGTCCCATGCAGATTCTCCAGTCCATAGTCCATCATGAAATTTTGCATGCAAATGGATAGAACTAGAAAATACCATCCTCAGTGAGGTAGCCCAGATCCAGAAAGACAAACATGGTATGAATTAATTCATAAGTGTATATTAGATGTAAAGCAAAGGAAAACCAGACTACAATCCACAAACCCAGAGAAGCTAGGTAAAAAGGATTACCATAAGAGAAACACACATGGAAGGCCCCAAGACAGGAATATTGTTTTAGCTTTAATGTCATAGTTTCGAACATCAATCATAGAGTATGTGCATTTCCATTCATGGCTTCTTTCACATGGCTGTTAGAGAAGGCTACAATGATTTCCTTTCCACTGCTGTGTGTGCATCACTGTGAAATATACCACACACATTTTTCTGTTTTTCCTTCTAATGGCTATGTGTGGTTGGAAATGAAATGACCAGAGTATATGCTTGTAGCTGTCTTGTGATGATTTTCTGTATTGAATATATTCTGAGTATATCTCTAGGAGTGAAATGGCACATTAAACTTTAGTAGATAATGCCAAACTGTTCTGCAAAGTGGTGGCATGAATTATACTGCTATCAGCAATTTAGTTCACAATATTTTTGAAGACAGGAACTACATGAAACTTGCAAGTGACCACTTATTTCATGTACAAGTTATGAATAGAAAGACTTAATGGCAACATACCCATTAAACATTCCATCAAAAGGATAAATTCAAACTTTCAGATCACTGAGTTAAATTACATTTCTATTCAATGGTCTTGAAGTTTTTAATAACAGTAACTTTATACTATAAATGTTGAAATTTTTTTGTAAGTAATATTTATTTAAATATCAGGTAGGTACCGATACTCATTTTGTGTATATGTGGAAGAATAAGTCAACCACACCTATAATTGATTTCTTTAAATTATTTCTATAACTGGACTCTCAACTATAGATACATAAATACTCCATTAATGAAATATGACTATTCCAGTGTCTTATTTTTGTATCTTCTAAATATGGGTATGATTAAATAAAAGTGATGGTCCAAAATGAGGAACTGAACAAAACTTCTAGATTGCTTGAAAATAAGATAAAGTAACTGATGACAAGAAATTGTAACTTTTAAACTTGCAGGGATGAGAAAGAATCAATCCAGTTCTTTCAATAAGTTTTAAGATATACACATATTATTTTATAGAATATTTTATTGTGTCCCTGGAAGAAAAGTAGGTACAATTATGATAAGGATTTTTATATGTAGAAACTTCTTTGGCTTTATTCTTAAAGAAGTAGGCAGGACTTTTACAAACCACTCACTCTTAGAGTTACAGGAAAGGCAGTGGTTGATCAAAAACAGTGTACACCCCATGCAACTTTAGCCACCATAGGGGAGTTAATTAAAGAAATACCATATTTTTTATAAATTGTAACATTTAATTTTATTAAATATGTACATTAACTTTCTGTTAGCACTGGCAGATAAATCAGTGGAATAGCTAGATGATGGGCTTAAATTAATGTTAGTAAGTATAGAAAACATCTATACTTCTAAGTAGCTTTAATTTCCATCCAAGGGAACAGGTTGGGTGGAGTTCACTCATTTCATAATCCTGTCTCCATAGCTACAGGATGTTTTGGTAAATCTTGGCAGAGCATAAAAATACATGCCAGTTAAGTCCACTTTGGAATAATCTGTTTCAACCCAACTATTCACTATTCATTGCTTAAAATTTAGCATTATTTTTATAATATTTTAATGACCATATTTGTCAATGCTAATCTCATGTGTGTTTTCAATAAAAATATAATGGTGGGGTGATTCAAAAGAATTTTGCTTCTGGTTCTGACCATTGAAATAGGCACCAGAATTTTCAGGTAGGCTATTCTGCCTGAAAAGCAATGTTCAGTTAAATGAAATCTACCACTGTCTAGGTTAATGTCTTGAGAGGAATCCCACAAGAGAGCATGGCATGATGGAATTCAGTCAAAGATGGCAATTTCTTGGGGTAAGAAACAAATTTTGAGTGTAAACTCCTGTAGTCAGATGAAAAGCCATCTAAACATCCCTAGAAAATCACAATTAGAATTACTGTAGAATCTATCACTCTCAGACCTGGATAAATATAATATCATAAGGAAGTGATGTTTCCACATCAAAAGACATCTGCATGTTCATATTCATTGGAATGTGGCTCACAGAATCTAAGGTGTAGAAGTCACAGTGAGTACCAACTCAGAGGACAGAAAATCTTTGCAACAGAGTAACAGTCAGCATCAGAAAAGGATGAATGGATCTGAAGATCACCATGTTAAGCAAAATATGACAGACAGAAGAACAAGTGGTCCTAATTATTAAATCATTTAAGCAAGATCAAGAAGGATCAAAATATTTCTAAGGAAAGAAATTACATATGTCAAATGAGCTCAAGAGGATACAGAAAACGACAAATCATAGAACATTCCACAAGACATTTCTTTTGCTACAATTAACAAATAATTGATGTTCTAGGGATTGCTCTAACAGTTTTTATACATTGAAAGTGTCAGGCAGAGACTTGGTAAATACATAAAGACATTGAATTTATAGAAATGAAAACAGCAACACACTAAGTAAATAAAAGAAAACTAGTTATGAATAATAGCAGATTAGACATTGGCCACCTGTGCTAAATTGACTGAATATTAATGAATATTAATGACATACTAATAGACAATACACAAAATAAACACAGACATAAAAAGCACTCTGAGCATCAATGACTTTGGGACTCCACAGATGAATAATACCTGAAATATGAGTTCCGGCAGAGGTGAAGCAGGAAACCTTTGGAGTAAATGTGTTAAATTTCCCCTAAACAATATGATGCAAAGAGCTCAAGAGATTTAAAACATGAAGGATTACATAAACACATAACGTGATTTTAAAAGTAAGACCATAAATAATGAAGACTTTCCATATGACTTGGAGATCTATTTGAGTAAAACAGAAGAATTTAGGGTCATTCTCATCCCACTCATAGATCTACTTTAAATAGACTGTAGACCAAAAATAAAATCTAAATTTTAAAAAAATCTAGAATACATATTAAACGGACCCTATTTGTGCTTAGTTTAAGCAAAACTTTTAAAGTAGAACAACAAATATTAATCACAAAATATTGATAAACTCGACCTTACTGAAAATGTAAATGCCTACCACTCAAAGTCTAATATATGTGAATTAAAAACCAAGGCCTATTTTTGGTTGTGAGCCTAGCCTGTAATGGCTGAGCCATCTCTACAGTCTATAGGACCTTTGACAGTGGAACCAGTATCTATCCCTAGTGCACAAATGGACTTTGGGAGCCCACTCCCCATCTCTCATTCTACATACACAGGGGAGGACCTAGACCCTGCCACAAATGATGTGACAGACTTAGATCATCCTCCATGGAAGGCCTAACCCTCCCTGGGAAGTGGATGGGGGGTGGGATCAGAGGGCCAGGAGCATGGGAAGATGGGAGAGGGAACTGGGATTGATATGTAAAGTAAGATTGTTTCTAAATTAAATAAAAATAAAATAAAACCCAAGTCCTAAATTGGCAGAATATATTTGCAAGTCAAGAATCTAGGGCAGCATTTATATTTGCAACATGAAAATAACCATTGCAACATCTTAATAAGAAATAAGTTGCTCTAAAAATGGTCAAAATGTTCATCAAAGCATGAATTTTACAATGGCAGAAAATGCATGAAAAATATTCAACGCATTTGCTATCAGAAATGCACAGGAAAAAGCAGGGTGGTAGTAGCACAAGTCTTTAATCCCAGAACTTGGGAGGCAGAGGCAGGTGGATCTCTGAGTTTATGAGACTAGCCTGGTATATAGAGTGAGTTCAAAGACAGGCTCCAAGGCTATACAGAAACCCAGTCTTGAAAAAGCAAACAAACAAAAAGATAATAAAGGAAAACCCAATTAAGATGTCATTGAACATATGTTACAATGGCTAAATATTAAGGTACTGACTTTAGTGAGTCTTGTTGAGAATGCAGAATTTAATTCATTAACAGTTGTTATAAATAAAGTAATACAACAACTATAAAAAAACAATTTCACAGCTCCTTATGTATGGAGCCAGTAGAATGCAGTCACTTTATCCCTACCTCTTTGTTCAGTGCAGATGAAAACTGGCCAATGTTGATTTTTATAGCATCTTTATTTAAAATAACCCCAAATTTGGCTCTCATCATTTTTAATGTATATTTTTTAAATTGAAGCAGATAAATACCATTCACCATTATTGACTAGGAAATTAAATTCTTTATATAAGCAACAGCATGAAGAAATCCCAAAGGGATTATTCTCAATAAAGAAACCAAACAGAAAGTACCTGTTATTTGGTTCTATTTTTAGATTTTTAGAAAATGAATTAATTTGTGTTGACATAAAGTGTGGAGGTTGAGATGAAGTTACAGGAAAAAGAAGGGGATGAGTGATTTCAGAAAAAAAAATTAAGGGAATGTTTAGAATACCTAGAAAGGTCCTGATTTCACAGTTGCTCTCAGGTAGCAGAATGCAGCACACTGCAACCCTTAAAAATATCTTAATCTGTATCAATTGTTCTTCATCAAAGATGCAGAAACAATGATCATACCAGGTATTGATTGGCATTGAGCAGAGAGCTGTAGAAACACACACACACACACACACACACACACACACACACACACACACACACACACACACACACACACAAATCCACATCAATATCCACTGTACTGGAAAATTAATGAGGAAACGCCAGCCTTGTGAAATTCATAACAGTGAGATATTTTTCCTTTCCAATACATTTAGACTCAAAAGGAGAAGTGTTCAACCTGAATGAAATGAGGCAGGCCTTATTAGGAAGACTGAATTGTTTAATCAAACATACCAATGGGAGGAGCTGTATTCATGCAAGTGAGAAAATTCTAATTCTTTTATGTAGTTCATCACTGCTCTGCAGGTTACTTCTGTCACTCAAGAGGTGTTTTCCACGAGCTCTAATTGAGGATGAAAGCCAGTGAAACTGTGAGATTTTTTTTTCTCTCAGATTTTTGCTTTCAGACTGAGTCCCTTTCTCATAGGTTGACTTTCAGAAGTCTGAAACACATTAGAGTATAAGTGTACTAATGTCTTCCCCAATAGTTCTTATTGCCAGTAGATTTCCAAAGAAAATTCATTATGTATATTTATGAGCAAGATATCTGTATCTCTATGATCTATTCAATCTATAAATTTCATGTGAGGACCATGAAATACTTTTCTCTAGGGTATATAATCCTTTAAAAATTCATGCGTGTATTTAGAGGCTTATTATTTGTTTTAATATATATTAAAATGGAAATCTCATATCAGTAATTACATACCATGTAATTTCACACTGGAGGAGTGAGCCTTAGGGATAGCCATTTGTGTCCTATCCATGAACCTGATTAAAATAATTAGCTATTTCCATACCAAGTGATACATGGACTTCCTTCTGTCAGACATGAAGATCACAAATTAGAAACTGTTTTTGTAATATTCAGAATAAGATTGATGAAAAAAGGTTTAGTTTCCTTTAATAAAATGCAATGATATGTGAATTACACTAAATATCAGTAAATAGCAGTATATGTATAGCCCTATCCACTTAATGTGGTTGTTTAATCTGGTTCTGAGTTTAATTATTTGAGTTTATGTAGCATCTTCCACACACTCATTAAGTTTCCTTGTGCTGAGCTTTTGAGGGTAAGAGAGGGGTTATGGAGTCTCGCTTAAATGATCTACAGGATTATATTTAGAAGCAAATGTTAATATGTTTCCAAACTAGAATCTTTTCACAGGTGAACAAAATATTTATATTTTGGTTTACATGCAGAAGCAGAGAACATCTAGAGCTTTTTATTATTATGCTTCACTGAAATGCAAATATGCTTAAGAAATTTGTAGAACATTATGCCTGTTTTATCACTAAACTATATTATTTAAGGATAGAGATTGTAATTTTGTATATTGTTTTGTGATGTTTGTCATGTTATTTAGCTCATAACTTTTACTTTATTATGTCCCAAATCAATAATCATTAGGCAAGTGAGAAATGACCTCCCTCAACATTTTTTTACTGATCATTATTATTATTGTTTATGGTTGTGTGTGTGTGTGTGTGTGTGTGTGTGTGTGTGTGTGTGTGTGTGTGTGTGTGTGTGTGTGTGTCTTATGAGTACAGGTGCTTGCAGAACCCAGAAGATGATTACAAGACCAATAGCCAAGTGTTACAGACAAATTGGAGCTATCTCACAAGTGGGTCCTTGGGAGAAAATCAGGTCTTCTGAAAAGGTACCAAGAGCTCTTCAGTCTTGATCCACCTCACCAGTACCTCTCTTGAGTTTTCTTATATATTATTTTCATCCTTACAGTAATTACTTTGGAACATTAAATTCATGATTATAATTAAACCTGCTTTTTGATTATCAGTTTTAGACATTAAGTCTCTGCATTATGCTCAAAATCCCTTTCCTATCTATAAAGCTCTATTAATAGATTTGATTTTTCATTCTGAAACATATTCTGTTCTATTGTTTTCTTTCAGTCACTGCATAGTAAGTTAATACATGTTTAAAACAATTCCAAAAATCATTCTCTAAACCAGTACATATGTATTTATTTATAAGATACCTAAATGCTATATTAATTCTTTGAGCATTCTATACAATGTGTTTTGATCATATTTATACCCACCCACAACTTCTGCCAACCCAGCACTGAATCTTTTGTTTTTATAATTCTGTCATTTCAATTTGTGCTGCTATACACTTTTGGGTGTGGGGTCATCCCCTAGTATATGATGGACCTACTATGGCTCACACAGACAATGAAAACAGATTTTTTTCTAGTAGTTCTCAAATATTAATAGCTCTTCAGTTAGAGGGGAGACTTTATGCATACCTACTGTCTCCATTCTGGAATTTTCTCTGGCTTGGACTTTAGCAGATACTGCACATGCTGTCTCAATCACTGTGAGTTCATATGTGCAACTGTCCTGTTGTATCTTTGTAGTCATTCACTCCCTCTGACTCTCATTATCTTTCTGCTTTTCTTCCACGATGATCACTGAGTATGAAACAGCCATCTCATTTAGCATCCATTCTCTTATTCTCTGTACCTTCACTAATTTAAGTCTTTGTGCCCACTAAATTTTTTTTTTTCTGATGAGGGTGAAGAGAGATCCTAATCTATGGGTGCAACAATAAGTCAAGAGATAGACATAATACTGTCAATTTATAATAATAGTAATAATAGTAGGTCTTACCCTAAGGCATATGGCCCTTCTTGCAATAGTATCTTGACCCTGACAGCAAAACTGATTGTGGTTTCCATCTTGTAAAACGGAATTTAGATGTGATTAAAAAGTGAATGACAATTCCCTGATAATCAATGCATTTTTTTTTACTTGTGGGCATGTCCTTCCAGGTAGGTCATTATTTAATCTTACATGGGTTCAGAAATTAGTAAGACTCAAGAGTTACTTTTCTCCTCTGGCTGCTACCTTCTAGTAACATAAAAAACAGACAATAGGTATGAAGTTTCCAGATTTGTACCACCTTGATTTTTTTAATTCTATAAGACTCAAGCATATTTTGTTTTCAGCAATTAGTTTTTACTGTCAATGCTGGAGAATAAGCACAAGCATCCGTGATAATCTACAATGTTTCCGGGTCTATGGGACCCCTCTGGCTAACACCTCCATAAGAGATTACCATACCAGGCAGTGGGATTTTCATTTAAATGTCAGTGTGCATCATGGCTAGAGATACATGGTGGACTATACTGAGTTCTGCTTTGTGCAAGAAATCTACTACATTCTGCTCCCTGATGAGGCATGGCATCAGATATACTTTCTGCATGATCAATCAAATCAAGCTGAGGACAAGCAGCTATTCTTGCACCTCTGCAGTAGCAACAGTAGGAACGAACTATAAAGAGCAAATGTAACATGTAAGGCCTCCTAACTCTCACACCAGAATTACAGTTTTTTTCATGCAATGATCAAATTAAATCTCCAAGCTCAAAGTAAAAACATGAAACATCTATATTCCTCTTTTACATCATAATTTTAAATTCATGTGACAGGGAAAAGATATAGGGAGAGTTAACAAATGGAGAAATTGTGCCACCTAAATATGAATGTTTCAACTGTCTTGTTTATGATAGGTTTAAAAATTGGAAAATGAGACCATGCACTAAAATGCAATTATATTGGTATTATTTACTATAGGACTAAGTAGAAGATTTATGTGTTACCCAGAATTCACCAAACCACCAAAGGTACTTTCACATGTATGCAAATGTATTTTCTCATAGTCCTTAGAAATTATTTAAAGTTATCATTCATTTGCATATTTCTTCATAGATATTTGCTCATCTTTCTCTGGAGTATCTATTTTTTCCTGCTGTGGAAAGGGATTTGCTTATTTTTCATGTGATCACAAGCTCTATAAATTCTTATTGAAATGTCTTCTCTGAATGTGGGTTCCAGCTAGGAAGTCATGGCAGTCTATGAGACCTCTAACAGTGGAGCTAGTATTTGTCCCTAGAGCACAAATGGATTATGGGAGCCAATTTCCTATGGAGGGATACTATTGCAGCCCAGATACAGGAAGGATGGAGGGGCTTGGCCCTCTCCCAAAAAATGTGATAGACTTTGATGGTCCCTCATGGAGGGCCTCACCATCCCTGCAGAGTGGGTAGGAGGTTTGTTGGGGGGTTGGTGGGGAGCACGGGAAACTAGCACGGCAAGGGAAAAGCAGGATGGATATGTAAATAAGAGTGCTTCTAAAAAATAAAAAATATAAAATAAAAAATTATAAATTAAGGGGGCTGGGTTGGGAGGGGTGGGAAGGATAACTATGGTTGGAATGTAAAATGAAATAAAAATGGAAAAAAGTAAACAAAAAAAAGAAAAAGAAAAAGAGGAAAAAAATGAAATGTGTTCTCACATTCCTTGAAGATGTATTCCAATAGCCCTGTGATGTGCTGCTCTGACATGAGCTCATTGATCTCCAGGGATGCTGCAAGGTACATCCCAGCAAGTCATTTCTTTTCTCTCCTGGGCTTAGGATAGTCTATTTTGATTCTTATTTCTTCTTTCTGAAATCACCTGTGCATTTTCCACTGACATACTCAAGAATTCTTTTTATTAAACTAGTAAGAAAACCACAAATTCTAGTCCTTTTCTCAACAACTGTCACCCTATTTGAAAAGTTTTGCCTGGAAAAAGAAGCCTAAATACAAGTTAATAAATACCTAGAACATGAAAGGTCCACTGAAGTCTGTATTTTTATAATATATTATAAACCCCTTAGATGTTGAAGGTAGTATAATTTCTGTTTCTTTTAAGTTATATGACAGCTAATTTCAAGGTCAACCTCACTGTATTGAAAAATAAATAGATAAATGGTAAATCCTGATTTCTGAGTATATCTATGAACATGTTTCTTGAAGAGACTAGATCTTATTCCCTGGATGTAATATTGAAGATACTTTCCCAATGTCATTGTCACCACCACAATTCTTATGAGATCTGAAAGGTACCAAGACGTTGTAAAATGAATGTGCTTTCTTTCACTGAGCTGAAACAAACATTTTCTGTTATGGAAATCAAACCTACAAATTCTCTGTTTTTGGAATCTGAAGCCTGCAGATACCTACATCCCAATTACACACACACACACACACACACACACACACACACACACACACACACACACAGTCTTTGGGTTGGCCTGAGATTCGAAGTTAGACTACCAGTAACAGCATGCTTTCATCATCATAACAGAAATCATTGATTTATTTTGACTGAAGATTCATTTCATTATACCTCTATTTTTTCAGAAAGTACAGAATTAGGCCATAGTACATTTCTTAAATAATTATTCATACATGGTATATTTTATTTCTGTTTTTCCATTTCCTTCCTTTTCCATATAAATTTCGAGTCTCTCTGATTATAGAATATTATTGTATTAAAAATAATCTCCAATTCTATTTTTCATGTGCATGAACAGTTTTTCAAAGTGATATATTTTTGTTTGACGAATTCACATTTCTTTATGTTTCACATACATTTACAAAGTTTCTGTTTCAGGCCTCTACTCACTTCTTGCTAAAGAGATTTCACAGGATACTCTGTCTTGTGCAGTTTACTTAGAGTATCTAGTGAAACTTGATTACCCACTAACATAAATTGGTAAGTAAGTTAATAGTTAACTGGATATGCTTCTTTTTTTGCTTTTAAGGTATCTAAACTAACAGTCTTCTCTCTGCTTGTCTGGAGGCACGATTACCTCCTTTGAGTAGGGAGCGCAGACACAGAACAGGCCACAAGGCTTCTGTCGTCTTGTCAAATTGCATCCAGTATTTTATCGAGGGTATCATAGAAAATCATGGATCCTTTCTAATGGATGACGAATATTCTTACCTGCATTTCAGTCTTTCCAAGCTAGGGATGTAGGTACTGTCTTCTGCTCCAACCAACATTATAGATAACCACCTATATTCCTTCATCCAGGGGAATAGCAACCAATCTCATTGTTTTCAGTTTCCTTCTTTCTTTCTTTCTTTCTTTCTTTCTTTCTTTCTTTCTTTCTTTCTTTCTTTCAATATTTATTTGTTTGTTTATATGTCTGTATCTTTGTGCATAGACATGTAAAAGTACTTGCAGATTTGTGTATGAGAGAACACAAAGTCCATAGTATGAAAGCATCAGATCCTTTGGAGCTGGGTTTGTTGTTGTTCACTTCTCATGACTTTTGATGTTCAAATATTTATACTATTAATTTTTTCTTATTTTCACTGTGCTATCAATGATTTATGTATCAGAAAACTAATTTTCAATCTATCATCTATCTATATTTCCAGCTACCACTTATCTGCCAACTATTTAGCATTGTCTATCTATTTGAGACATAAAATTGAAAATTTATTTCTTCATATATTCAAAATAAAATATTGATTATTTCCGCCAGCGTTTCTAAGGAAAAGACTCCTCCCATTTCCAATACCAGCTTCCTACTGTTATGCTTCTGTGGAAGATGGCAGCCCAAAAATCAAAGTTTTATCTGACTACTCTGAAGTCAAAAGAAGAGATCTTTTTCTGCTAAATCATTGATCTTGTCCTGGAGATTATTTAGAAAAGGATCATGAAATTATCATTTTTCTAAAAATGTAGCATGCAGAATGTAAAACACTTCTTCAACATATATTCAGCTGAAACTGCAAACTAGAGAAACATCAGCACAAACTACAGAGAAAGAAAAGTGAAGCTGCCAAGGGTTGAAATGGTAGAAGATCTGCCAAGGGGAGGTGGAAGAGAAGAGGAGAAGTGCTACAAAATCCAATTCTGTTTTTAAATGTCATAATGAAACCTAATGTTTTACATGCTAATTATACAATATTTGAAACCACAGTCACTGAATAAACACTTTGGATTTCTTCTTTCATCATTGTTTGTTGTTGTTGTTGTTCTCAAAAAGTGAATGACAATAGTCAGACTTAGGCTTGCTCAACAGGTGGGTAAGCATGCCTAGTACTGTAATCCTCACTCATTCCCCATGGCTTGTGAGCTCATAGACTTGAGAAGAGAACCCTGTATTGCCATCTTCTTAGATCAATATAATTTATAGTGGTGTTCTGAACATTTATCTTTGTGTTTTTCTGATTTCTCATCAAGAAGCTTATTTTTGCATCAGATAGAGACCATGACGGGAAGCCACAGTTGATAAAAATGTAGACAGTAACTGTGGGGTGCCTAGACCTGAGTTATACATCTATAAGAGAACCTCTTCACTGTAATTTGATGCTTGCTTACAGTTTCAGAGATTTAGCACACAATCATCATGGTGGAGAGCATGGCAACCAGCAGACAACTAAAGTTACATTGAATCCAGAGACAGAGACACAGAGATGGGGCCTAGAGTGATCTTTTTAAATCCAAAATCCACTCTCAGTGGCACACTTTCTTCAACAAGGCCACATCTTCTCATCCTTCCAAACAATTCCACTCTTTAGAAATTAATCACTCAAATATATGAGCCTATTGGGGACATTCTTATTCAAACTAACGCACATCCCTGATTCAAGATCTACAGACAGTCAATGAATTATGAGGGAAGGAGCATTGGTTGTTTTCTACAGAGTCTAAAATCAAGTGATCAGTCACAAACATATGTACATATCAGCAATGCTAAATGGATTCAGCAGGTTGTATACACATATGTGAATGTATATTATGTGTATGTGCTTGCATGATAAATACATATATATATATATATGTATATTTATAGTGTATATATATACACTATATATGTACACTATATATATATACACTATAAATATATATATTTATAGTGTGTGTGTGTGTGTGTGTGTGTGTGTGTGTGTGTGTTACAATGAGCATTATGAATTTGGGAGGAGTTTGGAGTAGTAGATTAGGAGCAAGTAGATAATACTTATATCAAAAAATTAAATTAAACAAAAAAATGATTTGATCATAATACTTTTGTTTTTTCTTGTTTTTTATTAGTTCAAATTAGGAACAAACTTGTTTCACATGTCAATGCCTTCTCCCTCTCTCTCTCCTCCTCCAACCCTCCTCCAAAACCCTCCACCTGCTCCCCACCCCATCCACCCTCCACTCCCCAGGCAGTTTAGGGCCCTTGACAGGGCCTTCCCACAGTCCACCACGTCATGCTGGGCCTAGGCCCTCCCCCATGTGTCCAAGCCAAGAGTTCATCCCTTCATGTGTGATGGGCTCTTAAAGTCCCTTCTTACACCAGGGAAAAATACTAATCCACTACCGGGGCCCCCCTAGAATTCTGAGGCCTCCTACTTGACATTCATGTTCAGAAGTCTGGATCAGTCCTGTGCTAGCCTCCCAGACAGCAGTCTGGGGTCCATGTGCTGTCCCTTGTTCAGGCCAGCTGTTTCTGTAGGTTTCATAGCCTGGTATTGACCCCTTTGATCTTCATTCCTCCCTCTCTGCAACTAGGTTCCATAGTTCATTTCAGTGTATATCTGGATGTCTGCCATTCACAGATCATATTACTTTCTTAGAAGAAAATAGTAAGTGGATTCTTAATAAAGCTCAGAAAATATTTACTTTATCTTTTTGTTTTATTAAACTAGTCAAAAAGTATTTTATCAGAATCTCTATATAAACCTTTGGTTTAACTTTCAAAATGAATTAGGGGCATTAGCTGGCTGCTTCTGAAATAGTCTTACGCTCATTTCACATGTGAAATAGTAATCTAATGAGTAATATGCAAAAAACTACTGTTTTTTTTAAATTATTAAATGATACAGAGTCTCACTGTGTAGTATAGGCTGGCCCCGAACTCTAATTTTTCTGCTTCAGCCCCTTGATGCAAAAAACCAGCTAGCTCTTCCCAAAGAACTGCAAAGAAACAGGATGGGCTAAGAGTCTGGGGTGATAAAATGAGGTCTACAACTTTCAAAAGTTTTTTTTTTTAAAATACATCTATACATGAATACGTATATATCAACTAATTTTTTCTGGCATCTTTTCATTTTACTCTATGTGATAATATTCTTTGAAATATAAACTCTTTATTTTTTTATTTTTTTTACCAAATTATCTCTTGGGCTTTTTCCATTTTGCCCACATAATATAACTAACTCTGTGTTTCTGACCACAGCAGTATTACCTCTGTGACTAATCTCTATATGAAACCCATGTAGACATGGCTATGGAATGCTTATGTCTATTTTTTACTTTTAACTAAAAATTTTTAATTATTTTACATACCGACCAGACCACTGTTTCCCCTCTTCTCCCCATTAGCTCTGCCAATCTACTCCCTCACCATCCACTCCTCATTTTCCATTCAGCAAGGTTCAGGCTTCCGAAAGCATGACACATCAAGTAATGCAGGACCAAGCCCCTCCCCATGTATCAAGACTGGGCAAGGTAATCCAGCATGGGGTATAGGTTTCCAAAAGCCACCTAAGTACTAGGGACAGGTCCTGATCTCACTGCTAGGAGCCTCACAAGCAGAAAAAACTACATGACTGTCACATACATACAAAGGACCTAGATATGTCTCATGAAGGCTCCCTAACTATTGGGCCAGAGTCCATGGGCTACAGAAAGCCTAAATCAGCTGTCTGTGTGGGTTCCCCATCATGATCTTGGCCCCCTTGAAACCCCTTCTTCCTCTCTTCATCAGGAATCTCAGAGGTTGGCCCAGTTGTTGATTTCTGCGTCTGATTCCATCAGTTACTGGATAAAGACTCTCTGATGATGATTAGGGTAGTTACCAATCTGACTACAGGAGAAGGCCAGTTCAGGAACCCTCTACACTATTGCTAGGAGTCTTAGTTGGGGTCATCTTTAGAATCCCGGACCTTTCCCTATTTTGAATCTTAGCAAATTCTGTTGGAAAATTTGATCTTCTCTTGTAATTATTTCTTATAGAGTTGTATTATACATTTAAAAATAAGAGCATATAGAATTCCAAATGCATAATTCAGAAAATGCATACATATTCAAAGGACATAACTAAAATAAAAGTGTTTCAACTTAGAATATTGCATATTTTGATGCCAATAAACTGGGATGTTCTTAAATTTTCTAGACAATGGTAACTAGAATATATCACTGAACAAAATGTTGCTGTAACAAAAAGGCATGATGCATTTAATTAAAACTTTAAAATAGTACACAGCGAGACTGTTAGGCACAACAAGCTTATACATCTGAGGAAACACACAAAAAGAGCAGATTTATAAAATCAGATATAAAACTGACAGTAAAAGTAATTGAAGTATGACTTGCTTATGAATCTATCAATTACATTGAGCAGGGTAATGTAACATTTTGGCATTCTCATTTCTCCACACTTATCTGACAATTCAGAAAAGTAGGCAACCTTCAGGGTCTTAGCAATTTACTTCTTAAATCAGAAAGAGAACACTGCTCTGAAATTTTCATGATTAGTATCGACAGTGAAAGAAATTAAAGTCAATACAGGGCATATAACTTATTCAATTTCCACTAGCAAAACAGAAAACTCCAGTTACATTCATACATATCTAAACATGTCAGCTGTTTCCCGGAGACAAGACCTGAATTATGCTACTAATAGAAGTCCCTGGAGTTGAGAAGGAACTCACAACATCAGCAGTGAGTTATACGGTTTACCAAAGCATAAGTTTGAAGTTCTTCTAACAAATATGAGGTACCATTGTTTAGTGTTGTCTATTGGTATAGCAAACTTGTGTCCCTGTGGATCATGAGGCAGGGAGATCAGGAAGGTTCCCTGGGATCTGCTTTAGGACACTATGCCTTCAAAAGCATAGAACTGCTTGCTTTAGGGAGTTGTTGGTTCCACAGAAAATGCACTCACATTCCTTCTCTTCATATTCTGTAATTTCAGACCTATCCCCCAAGCCTCCATGTCTTTTTCCTGTTGCAGTCCAGAGTGGTGTCAGCCAGAACAATTTTTTTTTTTTTTTGCAGATTTCACAGTCAAAGCATCAGTTCAAATCTAACATATTATAAGAAATCTTAGTGAACATAAAACAAAATCCAGCATCTCACTTCTTATTCAGCTTGTTGCATAGTGTTCTAGTCTCTTTATCGGGTATAATATACTTGACATAATCATAACATTTAAAGAGAGTATTTGGAAGAAAAAATGTGCACTGCTTCAAAAATCCTCCAAAACACTTGAATTTGAATTGATGAAGCACAGGAAGCTAAAAGCTGGACAAAGAATTTCAACCTCAAAGAGTGACTGTACTTTCAAATGACAGAACTAAATCCACCAAAGTCCCTAAAACCCAGAAAATAACCGGGAGGTTAACTTTAAATATACTCCAAACAATTTGAAACTGTCAAGCCATAAACTATAGCAGAAACATAGCTAGCTATAAATATTTTCTTCAATTCAGTAGCTCTTAAGAGGAAAGAAAAACACTGTGTTCTTAGATAAAAGGTATCATTTATACACTCGCATGACTATACATCGAGTGGAAAAAAATCATACAGCTTTGAGCTGCAAGCATCACTTAGAAAATAGGCTAGTCACAGTTCACTTGCCTTGAGAAACCAAGTTGTATTAATGTTTGTTTAATTTTTCCATGAGAGACTCTAAATAAAACCATGCATCTTGGATGACCTTATAAATAGGGAAGTCATAGGCAGTCAAAAGCCAACGTCATAGGAATTAAGAAATTATTCAGTAAAACTGAGAATCAAAATCATCCATCTTGAGTCAACTGAGGAATAAAATTTTTGGTAAAATCAATAATAACATATTAACACAGAAATTGTTTTGTCACTTATAGGAATATAATGTCATGTGAACATGTAGTGCATATATATGTATATATTATATACACATGTTTAAATGGAGATATATAAAATGACTATATTGAAAAATATCACCCACACTATCATCAAATAACAACATATCTACTTCTAAACAGATCCCATTTCTTACTCTATTAAAATATGACAAGTTGTTGTTATAACTCTCCTTAGAAATATGTAGTCAGTGCCTGCCACTGAGTGGACTGACTGCATCTTCTGGAGTTGCTCTGTGGGATTCTGTTTACCTCTGCACACACTGTGCTATGATTTTCTCATTACACATGAGGGTCAAATGAGAAACAGATGATACTGATTCATTTTTATGTGCACCATTTTCACATATATCAATAGATATGGAACATAGTAAAATCCCTAAATGCTAAGACAACTGTGAATAAGAACAGAAATCTATAGCTATTGTGTAAGCATTGAGCATTAGAAACTTAAAAAGGATGCTAAATGGATTTTAGTATTATCTATGTTAGGTATAATAATTTTCATGGCTCCAATCACCATTTTTTCTTAGAAGTGGAAATATAAGCTATGATTAGATATGAAAATGATTAAATATCATAAATAGACTTTTCAACATTTATTTATTAAACAAATATATGTTGCAAAGCTACCACGTGACAGGTGCCTTTCTTGGTATATGGAATAAATGTGTAGGTGAAGCAGCTATTGCATCATCAGTCAACAGGTGACTCCAATAGGTTTATTGTAAAAATTTAATGGAATAGCAATGATTTCTTTGGGTATTTTCACTGGTGTTTTCTCCAGGTTTCTATTTAAGCTGTTCAAAATTAACCAAGTAGCTTCAATTATATTCTATTATTTATCTGTTCATTAATGTATCCAAAATATTTGAGTGGATATTATGATTAAAACATAATTTTACAATGTGGTTAGTTATCAGGTGTATTTAAAGCAAGCACGTACTTTTGTATACACTAGGTAATGAGAAATATAGAATAAGTAGAGAAATAATAGAATTATTATAAGAAGAGAGGGATTTTACAGTAGGAGGATTTTCTTTTGTGAGACAAAAAGACATTAGATCTGGTATTGGAGATGAGCATAGTGAAAGCGCTGTCTGGGCAGAGGAAATACAACAGCAAAGCCAGGGGATGGAAAACCACAAAATGTGGAAGAAGAATGAGAAGTGAAAAACATTGGTGAAGCAGATGATGCCATCAATGCCAAAACCTGGCAAAGCATAAGGCTCAGCTTGTAGAGCTAGTGAAATTAACCACTCGACTTACTGTGTGAAATGCAAGAAGCATGTAGGTGTATAGTTGACTTCTTGTTGTTAAGGAATTGATCATTTGTAACAAACTTGTCCAGATAAATGCTGGAGCCTCCCACTTAACTGTTAGCACACAGCTTTCCTCTCCTGGGTGCTGCAAAGGACTTCATAAAGGAAGTAGATAGAAGACCAGCACAGTCCTGGCAAGGCACAAACTCAGATCCATCATTTCCGTGGCAAATCACTCATGATTTCTCTCAATGTGAACTTGAGTTCTCAGGGCATTTTCCCTTATAAGGATAGATCTGGTCTTGAACATATCTCCAACACTACAGAGTGCTGCCTTAAATTATGGCTCTTGAAGTACACAGACCTCTGGCTGTAACACTGAATCTTATGAGATTCTTTGGTTCACGCTGTACAGATGTAGGCATAAGGCATACATGACTAGGGAAAGGTGGCTGGGTATGTGCTAAGCATATTCAAAAGAAAGTGACTCCAGAAAAGAACAGTTTGCTAACAGTAAAGCATAAATCATCACACAGGCTAGTAGGAAAAGTGTCAAATCACTCTTTAGGTAATCTTGATGGAGAATAATGCTCATTGCTCTTTAATATTTCAGACAAAGCAAGTCACCTCCAGGAGGCAGTGTTAACCTAGTCACTCTTTCTAGGACAACTGTAGTTGATGAATAAAGGTTCTACTTATACATGCATGGTAGCCTTTCTCCTAGTGTTGTATATGTGTTAGAACATACACTTGAGAATACAAAGGAACCTTGCAACAGCTGTCAGGTGCAATCTACCTTGGCTTCTTGTATCAATCCACTCTCCTCTAGGTGGTGATTAAATTCTTCATTTCTATTTTTTTATGCTCCTCCAAACCTATGTCCTGTAGGTAATTGAGTTTACAGTATTGAACAAATTCTTAATAATTATCTAGCATTTATTTATAAATCATTCTTTCAAAAATTGAAACACACCACAGAGCCATCAAAAAGGTCATGAATAACGATAATTTCAAAAACAAGGGAGAAAATAAAGTGTTCCACAACTCATTGGTGATAAGCCTCATTATCAGATGAAGTGGTCTTTCATTAATTAATTTCATAGGCTCTGACTTATTTAAAGGATTCCTTTTGGTTTATTTCAGAGGCCAACATCATAGAATGCACACTGTTTCTTCATGATACACCAGTGGATTCATTGATAGATAGTAATATATTTATCTACTCATTTAATAACTATGTATCAAGCAATTACTATAACCTAGGTTATTTCAGGCAGGGCAGAGAGTAAAACAAATTAAGATTAAAATTTTAAAAGCAAATTAATATTTTATTCTAGAATAGAACCTCATTTTCTAGATAGAAGGATAAACATGACACATGCAAATTACAGTATGTTTTGAGTAATGAAAATGCTAATGCCAGTGCTAATGATAATAGTAAAAAAAAGAATGTTCTGTAAAGAGGTGGTATTGAACAGTACAATGGAATGCCACTTCATGCACTTCGCTGTCACTTTGAAATATATCCCTTTCCTCAAAGTCTGATATCAAGATAAGAGACAAGCATCATATTTATCTAGTAAAGAGCAACACGCATAAAGGACATAGATGCAAAAGCCCCAGACTGAAACCAAGTGTGTCATGGTTGAAAACAAGAGAAGAAGGGACCATGAGAAATCAGCAGAAGATGAAGTGGTGAAAAATGGTCAGGAAGATCAGCATGTCCAGCACTTTTGGTCTCAACAAAAGAGTTTGGATTCAACCTTGAGCATCCCAGGTAACCCTGGATGTTTTTGAACAAATAAATAACCCAATATAATGGCAAATCTAGGTCAGTCATTTAGACTGTCTCTACTGGAGCTAGACAAGGGACAAGTGTACAGAGAGCAAAACCTCTAGCGTAATGTCAGACTGCAAATGGTGCTCTGGTAGAGCAGACAGGAGGGGGAAATGGAATCTGGATAGTTGTTTTTTTTTTTTTTCCTCTCTCTTTAAACACATCACAGAACACTCAGAGACATCAGGCCAAGATACTTCTTTTCAAAAGGAAATCAGAGAGTAGCATTTACAGGTTCTCCTCCTCTTTTTATGTTTATTTCCTGTGTGACTTTCTCCATATTTCTCTCTCCTCTCTCTACTTCACACCTGCTACTGAAAGGGATTATACCAAAATTAGACCTTACTTTTTAAGTTGAGGAGTTTAGTGTTTCTCTCCTCTGTTCTATAACTAGCTCATATATAATCTGTGTTTAATATTAGTACTTTTTCCTTCTATCATGCTCAAAGTAAAGAGTATTTTAGAAAACCAGTGATCAAAATGATGATGAATAAATTACAAATGTATAGAATTTATAATTCCACAGAGCACTTTCACATATTTTAAATTGTGCAGGCGTTATCAGATGGAATCTTATAATAAGCAAGCAAGCCAGTGATTTCTGCTTAATGGAACTTGTCAGTTGACCCTCATTGTCTTAATTGGATTCAGAGTCAGCTCAGATAGATAGATACACCTGATATATCTGTGACAGTGTTTCCAGGGATGCTTAATTTAAGAGAGAAAGACCAAACCCAGTGTGGGAAGTATGGAATGTATTGCAGCCCTAGACTCACTAACAATGGAAAATGTGGAAGCAAGTTGACCATCAATCTTCATCTTTCCAAGCTTTATCCATGTAGCCATTATATCATCAGTTGCTGCCTCCTCAACTCTGTCTTCCCTGTCATGGCAGAATTCACCACTTTCTCAGGGTCTAAGCCAAAATTTTCTTTTCCCACTTTAAATTTCTAATAATTATCAATATGGTTAGTCATAGTGACTAGAAAAGTAACACACATGGGAAGAAAACCAGGGCTTATCACAACTACTAATTCAAATCTGTATGACATGTTAAGGCACATATGTAATCCCTGCTACATATGAGCTCTCATTTCACTTAATATGTCTTTGTTCATCACTCAAATAAACTGTATGTATCCTTCTACAAAAAGTCAAGCAATTCCTTCACTTACCACTTAAAATGGTCTTTTTTAAATGATTAAGGGTGAATTTTGGTTTAGAACTATTGTAACTTGTACCATATAAAATTATTAAATCTCTCTGAATAGTAAATGTTAATTAATCTTCAAACTATATATTGCCTTAAATTTCTATGAATATATAGGCTGTAATATGATTGCTAAATCAATAAGGAAAAATGAAAGCAAAATCAATCAAGTTGCATTCCAAAAGCCAACAATGGTAAATATTCACTCAATACAATTGTGATGCCCAGATTTTCCATTACAATGTAAATTATGCCCTTATTTTCCAAAAGCTATTATTGTATTTTACCTTGTAATTACATACTTTCCTTGAAAGATTGTCTTGAAAGTGAACTGTACTATACAATTATAACTAACCCAGCCTGAAAACAAAATGATAATGTATCTAAAGTCAATTGATTTTTTGTGTTGTTTCTTAGCTGAAAATCATGGATTATTTATATATTTATAATGCAGAGCTTTTACTTTATAGCAGCACACAAACAACTTGAGCACTTACATTAAGAAACAAAGCAGGCAAGTGTAAGATAGCAAGGATGCTAAGAAGCTTCTATCACCCTGTAAAAACACACAAGTTTTTATCTGGAAGGAAGCACAGCATGATGCCTTGGAGTATAGCAGGAGGCACAATGCAGATCTATAGTTGACAAAAATTTGCACAGTGTGGCTGATGTTATCATGTGTCCCTTTTTATAAGATTTTATTGCTCCAGAATTTTTGTACATGCATAGAATGTTTTTATCAAAGCCCCAATTTATTGCCTTATAATTCCTTCCTTATCTCCCACCACTTCTTTGCCCTCCAGACATTATGTGATTGTGCATCTTCCATTTTAAATTGAGGGTGTTTAGTGTGGATTCCACTTAGTGCTTCATGTGTGTGTGTGGATGTAGAGCCATCTGTTGATTCATAGGTAGCCTGTCAGTGGACGCATCACTGACATAGCCTTACTCTCCCACACCCAGCAGCCACCACTTGCAAATAGCTTCTCATCTCTGGATTGGACTTTGTGGACTTCAAATATGTGTAATTTGGGCTAGTGAGAGGACTCAATGTATAAAGGTGTTTGTCTTTATGTTTGACCACTTGAGTTTGATCCCAGGACCCTTATGGTGGAAGGGGAGGTGAGATTCACTCAGATGATCTTCTGACCTCTCTATATAGTCACCATAGTATGAATGTATCCTCTTCCCTAAATGAATAAATGTAAAAAGAGATCAAGTTACAAAATTCAGTATTATAAATATCATCACACATTTAAACTACTGTTTTAATAGTTATATTAATTTAGGTACGTAAGTATGTATTGATATGTTATCTATATTTTTAAAAATTCTAGATTATATTTTAGCTATATTGTAAAAATCAGAAAAATATTGCAATAATGCATATTATAATTGATAAGAACATATTATGTAGTACAGCATATAGTAAGACGTTAAGTAAATAGAAGTAATTTGTGTACTACTGAAATTCATTAGCAACAAGCAAATATTTCTATCAGTGTGATCCATGTTAAACTATTTTCCAAGTGTGAACATTGTACACTTCTACTCAAATCTTCATTAACATTCTGCCCAATCTATGGCATTTTGAAAGTGTCTGAAGGGTTCTACTCTTGTTCCATCAGTACTTTTTTGTTTTAAACCAACAGCCAGCATCATTCCCAAAACAGAGATTAGTTGACATATTCCCTTACACTCTACTCTCCAAATGTGTACTTCTATAGCACCATTGAAAATTTCAAATTCTGCTGATGAATTTAAGGTGTTTCATTATCTAGCCTTTTATTTTCTCTGGTTTGCTTTAGGTATCTTCTCTTAACTATGCCCCAGTAGAATTCCCTTCAAAATCTCTGCATTTGCTATTCTTTGGTTCTATGATTTCTACTCAGAATTCCAAGGTTGGAATTCTGAATTGATTCACATCTCTACTCAAATAGCAAATATTTATAGAAAATTTGATTTCCAGGATGTAAATAACACTCACATTCCTTCAACCCTGAGTCCCTTTCTTGTTAGTCCCATAGAATTTCCCAGTTGTTTCTTTAGGCCATACAATGCTTCAGTTGGCGGGGGTGGGGGTGGGGTGGGGGGGTGGGGGTCGGGGGTGGGTGGGGGTGGGGGTGGAGAACCACCAGCAGGGAGCAGAGTAGCCAGCATCTTACTAGTGTGTCTTAGGTGGATTCACTAACACAGCCAGGAGATAATGTTTCTTGCTAAACACACATTAAATAGTAGGCAAATAGAAACACTGCTCTTACCAAACATTGTCACATATGTAATTAAAGTTCTTTGTCACATGAATAGGGAAGACTTTAAAGGGAAATGAAATTGTACATGAGTAAGTAGTAAGGAAATGGGTGAGAAAGCCCAAAAATAATCTGGAAATCAAAGTAACACTTGAGGCTGGATAAAATAGAAAATTGAATCTCACAAGATTTTTAAAACATATTTCTTTATTGATTCTTCCTTAATGCACACCAATACTTGATATTATATTTTATCAGGTTATCTTTTAAAGTTGAATGATTTGATCATTGTGGAATCTTATACTCCTCAGGAAATAGTGCAAAAGTCCTAGCACACTTTACCTGTTTTCCTGAGTCTTCAACATTTTCTAAAATAACTTTATAACAGTAGAACAAAAATAATAACATTACCACACTATACCAATGCCAATCAAATGACACTGGCTTTTGTGTGTATAATTTTTTTAAAGATTTTATTTTTTTATACAACATTCTGCACACCAGAAGAGGGCACCAGATCTTATAACGGATGATTGTGAGACACCATGTGGTTGCTGGGAATTGAACTCAGGACCTCTGGAAGAGCAGTCAGTGCTCTTAACCGCTGAGCCATCTCTCCAGCCCCTCGTGTGTATCATTTTTTATTCAAATTTTTCCTTGCATAGAATAGACAATTTACCACATACTCTGTATGCTCAGTGGTTCCTGTTGTCATTTATAACCATGTCCCTCCCTGCTAATATCTGGAGACTACTCATGCCTATTTCCCAAAACTTCTCATTTCAAAAACATAATGTGTATGTGCATTCCCTGGTGTGCCTGAGAATTCATATCCTAAAGGGCACCTCCACAGATTCTGGTATGGGACTATTGCAAATTAAACTTCTATAAGGCTTCACACAGTTCTTTGTCTGGGTTTGCTGTTTTATATCTCTGATATAAAAGATATCACTCACTTAGCTACGTGGTAATGCACATATTGTAAATTTAATGATCCTATCCTCCATTAGAAGTCCTGAGATCACAGAGACCTGATTACTTTGACTATTTGCTGCATTTCAGTGTTCAGAACAGAGCAGTGTTTGGCACAATTTGGAGAGTGTGGGTAAGTGTATTTTGGATTGCTATGGAGGCTGATTTCATGTGCACAGATGGTTTTGTTTTATAAAATTAAGGCCTAAATTATGAATCTTCAAAAATGGATTTCTGAGAAATCTAGTTGAGGTGATGGAAAGAAATATAGTCATGGTGTCTTACCATTAACCATCATGAGATAGTTATTTGAACTTTGAAAGGTAGAACAGGTCAAGGAGGAAGGCTGAACAACTGGACTTTTAAGGGATTTGGATGGTCTAGACAGAGCCACATGAATTTCTATCTAAGAGTGAAGTGGATTTAGTGAGAGCTAGAATTGCTCTGTTGTTTCTTTAGGCCATATGATGTTTCAGTTGGCCGGGGGACAAATAGCAGGGAACAGAGTAGCCAGGATCTTAGTAGTATGTCTTAGGTTGACTCACAAACAGAGCCAGGAGATAATGTTTCTTGCTAAATGCTTATTGAATTCCAGGCAAATAGAAACACTGTTTTTACCAAAGATTGTTAAAATCTTTGAGTGGCTATTAAGGAAATGTTTGAGGAGGCACAAAAATAACCTGAAAATCAAAATGAATATCATTTGAGGCTGGAGAAAATAGAAAATCAGATCTCATCTTAAAAACATATTTCTTTATTGATTCTTTGGACATTTCACATCATGCACCCTAATCCCACTCACCTCCTGTCTCACAGATTTTTAAAGCTGCATTTGTGCTATCATCTGTATTCCTGAGATATTCTTTATAAATTCCATCAATTCAGTTCTAGAAATTCAGGCCGTTTAGTGAGAGTACAACACCTTCATTTGTTAAATAATGTGGCAAAATTTAGAACATGTCTCTTTTCAAAGTTTATTATTTTTCTGGAATTAATTGTTTTTTAATAAGAAATGATATAAAAAGAACGATTCACTATTATATAAATTACAGTTTGGAAATATCTCAGATTTTGTGTATATCAGATTATGTCACTTGAAATATCACAAACTTCTGTTTATGTTTGGATATACATACATATGTCTGTCTGTGTGTACATGCTGGTTGTCTATTATCTGTCACCAAAATCCCCTTTGTGATCTTCAGCCTACTAAAAGAAAGTGAAGAAATTGAAGATGTTTTGAAAAACTGGTTACTATGAATAGACTAAATGGCATGAACATTTAAGAGGGGAAAACTAATATCCAAACTAACATCAGGTGTGAGTTCTTGACAAAATATGACTTGCTTTATTTTAAACAAGGACCAAATCAAAATAGAAAAATACAACACATTTTTGACTTGCTCATAAAAATGGACTTCTGATTCTGCATCCTAATGCTGGTTTGTCTTTTTAATTTCATTAAGGCACTGAAGTTCCATATGGATTGCTTTAGAATACTGTTTTGCATATTTTTTCACCATAGACCTGTATGAGTTCTATGGTTATCAACTGATTAATGCCTTTACCATTGCATTAAAATGTCTTGGTGGGAACCAGACATGCATTTTTTTTTCAGTTAATGTAAAAGCAAGGCAGAGAATCAAAGTCCTAGAACCCTTTGATTTACTTTTGCCACCATACCTGTTAAGTAGACTGGGATAAAGAACCAAATCCATTCACTGGAATCTCTGTGGTGAGCGTAAGAAATATGCATATCTATATGGATCACCCCATGATTCTTATTCCACTGAAAACCTCAGGCCTACAGACATAAACTACCTCATGTGACTGCAGCCACAAGTGAGCAAAAAAATAAAAATGGAATTCAATCCCAAATTTGACAATCAAATGTCTAGCTGGGAAATCTCTTTTAGATCTTTATTTCTCTTTATTGAGCACACTGATCAATGGACTTGAATGGAAGACACAGACATAAATCACACACTGTTTTTTTTTTGTTGTTGTTGTTTGTTTGTTTGTTTTTTTTTTTTGATAAAGAAACCAGAAATACACAGTGGGGGAAAAACATCTTTAACAAATAGTGCTAGTCAAACTGGATGCCTGCATGTAGAAGAATACAAGTAGATTCATGTTTATCATCCACGAAACCTATGTGAAAGTCAATCAAAGGCCTCAATATACAACCAGATACACTGAACCTAATAAAAGAGAAACTCGGGAATAGCCTTGAACTCATTGGCACAGCAGATGACCTTATGGACAAAACACTTATAGCATAGTCATTAAGGACAATAATAAATGGGACATCATGAAACTGAATTCTGTCAGGCAAAATAAACTGTCAGTAAGACAAAGACATAGAATAGAAAAGATTTTTACCAATTCCACATCAGATGCAAGTCTAATATCCAAAATATATAAAGAACTCATGAAAAGTATCTAGAATTTGTATCTTATTTTGTTATTATTGACTGTTGTCCCTGGGGGACCTGTTCTTTTCTAGGGAGGAAATGGAAGGGGGTGTATCTAAGGGAGAAGAAAGGAGTGGGAGCTAGGAGAAAATGTGTTTGGAATTTATTATTTGCTAGGAGAATATAGTTTCAATTAAAAAGAAAAAAACAAAAAAGTTTGTTATCTAATTTTTGAAGTTTTAATTAGGGAAAACTGGTTGTCAATGTAATAGTGAAGTAAATGCAATCATGCTAAAATTGGGAGTGAACCAAGGTAAAGAGAGGGATTCTTCTAGAAGAAACATAGAGCTCCACTTGAAGTCTCCTTTTGCTATACACCAATTTTTTTATAAATAATAAAATTAAAATATTTAGAAAGAACATATATCATTCACACAAATTTCCATCATATTTTAAAATACAAGAGCATTAAGCATATTATCTGTAAAAATTTCAAAGTGGGTGCATAGATGACTCATCTGACCCTAAAAAAAATCGTGTGTATGCTGATAAGACAAAAGTTATTTACTTCAATGTTTTCAGACATCTTATTTCTAGTACACAGCATAGTGACATTTTAGTAAGCATCTGTTGAGTTGAGATACCTGATGAGAAACCTGAAGCTCAGAATGATTAAGAGTCAACTGGCCATTTATCTGTTCATCAAGAACTATTTCAAAACCAGCATTAATTTATAATCTTCCTGGTAAATTTTTGCTTCCTCAAATACGACAATGTAGATAGATGACTAATCAATAAGTTAGTGTTTCTTCTGTTTGATGTAGGTAATGATTACATGGGTACTTAAAACTAACACATACAGATTGAGAAGGTTATACCTATATATTTAGGACTATGAATGCATGCTTATATATGTAACAGGAAGGAATGAAAAAAAACGCTATGGATTTGAATGAGCGGTGTATTCATATATGACAGTGTAAGGGGGTAAAGATATGATTATTCTATGATGTCAAAAAAGAAAAGAAGTAATAAGGCATTAAATCTATGACATTTGTCAAATATTCTGGTTCTGTAGGGTAGAAAGAGTTCAGTCATTACACTGGAACTATAACAAAATGTATGTAATTTTCAAACATGATTAACTACCAATTATTATTGAAGCAACAAATATCATTGGCTAAATTTTATAAAAATGAATTTTGCAGTTTAAAAACATGAAAGGAGTTAAAAGTACAGTAAACAGAAGCTGAAAGTGCTAACCCATACATCTTTAGCTCAAAATTGAGATCAAGCTGGTTTACAGCAGGTAGCAAAATATATAAAGAGACAATTTTATATTCTACGTGTTATTTTTTCTGGCTAGCTTTCTCAGTGGAAAAGGAGGTTACAAAGTGTTATATCTTGAGATAACCTAGTAACATGGATCATGTTTTTATTAAGCCAAACATTTTACTTCCTGAGCTTGGTTGGCTTCAAGGACAGCCTTTCTTTTCTGAAGGAGAAGAAACTGAAAGCTGTGGAACTGTGTGTGCAGGTAGGGAGAATGCACAGAATGCTTCATTGGGAAGATGGGCAGAACCCTGGTAATAAAGGAAGAGCATTAGATTTGTTACTAGGCAACAAACAAAATATGAGTACTTGGAGCACACTCTGAATGCAGCTTCTTACAGAATACTCTGTGCTTACAAATGCTTTTCAGAAGCCTACTGCCTTGACAACTAAATTAGACACCAATTCATCCTGTAATTTGTATGATTTAATTTACACATATATCTGAATGTTGGTGTATGCATATCACATAATTCTTTGTCATTTTAAAAGCAAATATAATTTAGTAATTCCACATCAAATCTAATACTTAACATTATTATAAAAATTCTTATAAGGTTGTAATTCTATCACATTTTCAATGTGATTTAAAAATCCATGTAATGGCTAAAATACAAAAGTAACAATAATAAAAGTTGATTAGAATGTATAATAGAGTCTCTAACTCATTGCTGGTGAGTTTGCCATGTAATAAGGAAGTTTGTATTCTTTTTAAACCAAATTGGGTGCACTTTTGCCCTCCAATTCAGCAACTGCATTCCCAGGTTTATTTAAATGAGCTGAAAATGTATGCCTACAAAACAACCTTGCACATGAACTTGCATAGCAACTTATTTATTTTTCCCCAAACTAAAAACAGTTAAGAAAGCAAGATTTATTTCAGTAGACAAATATGCAAACATAACTTGTAAAAATTTTAAAAAATGAACACTTTTAGTTGTAAAATAAATGAGCTACAAAGATATAGACTATATCTATATTTTTAATTAACAATTATCTATCAGATTGAAAGATGACACAGTATCAGATTCTACCCATTTAAAAATACTAGAAAATTTACAACTACAGAGATAAAAAACAATTATCAACAACTGTCAAAAGTATAGGGATTTTATTGCTGTGAAGAGACACCATGACCATGGCAACTCTTATAAAGGAAAACATTTAATTAAGGCTGTCTTATAGTTTCAGAGGCTTAGTCCATTATTATAACAGTGGGACATGGTTGTGTGCAAGGAGACATGATGTTGAAGAAAGAGTTGAGAGTTCTAAATCTTGATCCACAGCCAGCAGAAGCAACTGTGCCACATTGGGCATAGTTTAGGCATGTAAGACCCCCAAAGCCTGTCTCCACAGTGGCACACTTCTTCCAGCAAGGCCATACCTAATCCAAGAACATCACACCTAATAGTGCCACTCTCTATAGACCAAAAATTCAAACACGTTTGTCTATAGTGACCATACCTATTCAACAAACACTAGAACTGAACAAGAAAGAATATATGGACAGCTAGGAGATGGGGGTATTTAGCTAAGGAGAACTGTCTATGTGACCCTGTAATGGTGGACATATTATTTTATGCTTTTTCAAATCCCATGTAACTGTATGTTAAAAAGTGTGGACCCTAACATACAGTATGGACTTTAGTGAGCAGTACTGTGGAAAAGTTGGGAGTTGTGCAGCACAACTTTAATTGCAAAACTCAAGAGTCAGAGGCAGAGAGATCTCTGGCAGTTCAAGGCCAGTCTGACTATATCTATATCTATATCTATATCTATATCTATATCTATATCTATATCTATATCTATATCTACATCTACATCTACATCTACATCTACATCTACATCTACATCTACATCTACATCTACATCTATATCTATCTATTTATCTATCTATGTCTCTCTCTCTTTCTCTCTCTCTCTCTCTCTCTCTCTCTCTGTGTGTCTGTAGGGTAGCCAACAGATACATACTGTATCTCAAATTATTTAACAATGTACTTATTATGCATACTAAAATGCTAAAATTAGGGCAAAATTATGTAGAATGAGAGATAAATGGATATTTTATTATTCCATGTTCATTTTTTCTATAAACTAAAACTAATCCTAAATTAGTAATATTATTGTTATCACTGGAAAGTGTATTTGCATTTCATATCATTAAGTTCTTACTAAGCTAAACTTATTAGCTTATACATTTATCAATCATATATCACTAAAATTATTTTTGATTGTCTATAACTATATATTCACAAGCATATTTAGTTCACAGTCTATCATATAGAGTTGAATTAATTCTTTTTTTACTAATACAATATTGCTATGCCTTTTTGTATTCTAATGAGATAATGAAACAGTATGGATTAGGGTGGGCAGGAAATAGGGAAGAGCTATGAGCAGCTGGATGGAGCTGGAGGGAGCTGGGATTAGTTAGTTGAAGGCAAAGAATAATCAGAACACATTGTATGAAAACATCTATTTTAAATAAAAAGGAAATACTACATTTTAATTGTATAAATAAAAATATGTCACATATGAATTAAAAATATCACTGTCATATTAGAACACTTCGCTATGTATTGCCTTTCTAAATAGATGGGTTTCAAAAATCTTAATAAATGCTTTGCCTAGTATCTACCTACTAATATATAGTGGAAGCTAGAAAAAATTTTTTCTGAAGTGGTCATATGTAGATTTTTCAATCCCCATGAATGACTTATCAAATTTTATGTATGTGTTGATTAACTGGGGGATCATGATCAGATATGAATTATAACTCAGTTGATTTGTGGTTAATCTACCTTTCCAAAATGCTTCTGGGTGGTACTGAAATCTGACCACAGCCTGGGCAGCAATGCTCTAGGAAGTTCCCGGGTCATTAAACTGTTATGAGAATGAAAAACGAGCTCAAATCTCTGTCTATCCTAGTGGGGGGTTAAACAGCTCTTTTCCTACTTCTCCTACCTGAAGAATCTCTCAGGGCTCTAGCACTTCTAAATCTGCTTTTCCAATGTATAATCCTTTTCAATTCCACCTGAAAGAGGAAGGTTTGATAACCTTTGTGCAGTGAGCAAGCTTCCATTTAGTCATAATACTCTTGTGGCTTATGTGAACCCAAGGTCATACTTTCTACTTCAATTCCTTAATTTATATGTTTTCAATTGAGGGAAGGTGGAATGACTGACTCAAGGTCACTTATCCAATAACTGTAAAGGTCATGTCTCAAATCCCAATTTCTGAATCCGAATTCAATCCTATTTCATCCAGTTTTTCTTGCTTCTAATAATGATGCATGCCACAGGAGACAAACTGGGTAATTTAGATATAAAATACAAATTCTGAATTGAATTCCCCAGCCTTGGACTTTCTTGAGAGACACTTAAGTTTTGGGGATGTAAGTTTCTTCAAAGGGGGAGGTTTTGTGTTTTAAAGTGAGACTTGGAATTCATCAATAAATTGTGAAGTTCAGCTTTCTATATTATGAGATAAGGGCATATTGGAAAAGATTGAATATCTCACTGTGGGAAATGGGAGCAAGAACTACCTTAGACTTCTCCAATTCTAATGTTCCACATGAAATAGCTCAGCAAACCACATGTAGGAGCCAAAGCCAGATGGGAATGTCCCCATTAATGACTTCCATGAATAATTTTCTTTGGAAAAAAACAAATGATGACCATGCCATCTGTCATTGTCAATTCCATCCATCCAACTGCATACTCTTTCTTTCTTTCTTTCTCTTTCTTTCTTTCTTTCTTTCTTTCTTTCTTTCTTTCTTTCTTCCTCACTATCTTTCTCTCTTTAGAAATCAGCATATTACAAGATGTAGCAATTCCACTCTTAGGCATATACCCAAAAGATGCACATTCATACAAGGATATCTGTTCAACCATGTTCACAGCAGCATTGTTTGTAACAGGCAGAAACTGAAAGCAGCCTAGATGCCCCTCAACTGAAGAATGGATAGAGAAAATGTGGTACATTTACACAATTTAATACTACCAAAAAAAAAAAAAAAAGGAATCTTGAAAGTCGAGAGCAAATGGATGGAACTAGAAGAAACCATCCTGAGTGAGGTAACCCAGTCACAAAAAGGGAAAAATGGTATGTACTCACTCATATATGGATTTTAGACCTAGAGCAAAGGAGTACCAGCCTAAATCCACACGGTCAGAGAGAAGCTTGGAAACCTTAGAGAGGTTTCCAAGGACCCTAAGAGAGACATACATAGTCCCCCAGAGAAGGGGAAATCGACAAGATCTCCTGAGCTAATAGGGAGCATGAGAGAGGGGAGAGGGAGTTAGAAGGAAGAGTGGGAGAGGAGGACTGGAAGGAACAAGAAGATCAAATCAGGAGAGAATAGAGGAGAGCAAGAATTAGATAACATAATAGAGGGAGCCATTATAGGTTTAAAGAGAAAACTGACACTAGGGAGATTCCAGAGATCTACAAGTTTGACCCCACCTAACAATCTAAACAATAGTCAAGAGGCTACCTTAAATGCCCTTCCCCTATAATGAGATTGATGGCTACCCTATATGTTATCCTAGAGCCTTCATCCAGTAGATGATGGAAGCAGAAACAGACATCCACAGCTAAACACTGAGCTGAACTCTGGAATCCAGTTGCAGAGAGGGAGGAGTGATGAGCAAAATGGTCAAGACCAGGCTGGAGAAACATGCAGAAACAGCTGACATGAACAAGGACCCCAGGTTGCTCATGGACCCCAGACTGATAGCTTGGAAACCAGCATAGGATTGTTCCAGAACCCCTGAATGAGAATGTCAGTTTGGAGGTCTGGTTAATCTATGGGGTCTCTGGTAGTGTATAAGTATTTATCCCTAGAACAGGAATGGACTTTGAGAGCCTAATCTATATAGAGGGATACTCTCCTAGCCTAGACATATGGGGGAGGGTCTAGGCTTTGCTCCAAATGATATGATAGACTTTAAGGATCCCCCATAGAAGGGCTCACCCCCATGGGGAGCAGAAAAGGATGGGATATGAGGTCAGTGGGGGGCAGTGGAGGAGGGGAGAGAGAGTGAACTGGGATTGGCATGTAAAAGTAACTTATTTTGAATTTATAAATAAATAAAAATAAAGCAAATAGGCAAAAAAGAATACATACAAATACACAAAAATTTAAGATAGAAAACCATAATATATAGATAAAAAGACAGTCTACAAAATATCAATGAGTTTGCATTGTATGTAGTTTGTTTTGCATGGTTATCTGTTGCATGGCAAAGTGCCTACTTTTACGAGTGATTAGTATATCCAATGAGATTCCATTGGTTAAATAAAATTTTCCATTGCTAGTAGTTACCATTGCAGATAGATTCTTAGTTATGGGTGGGTTCCCATGTACTGTCCCCCATCTAAGTGCTGGGACCCTTCATTAGCTAGTTTTGTGAAAACTTGACTCAAGCTAGAGTCATCTGAAAGGAGGGAACCTCAATTGAGAAACAACCTACATATCATTTACTTATAGGATATTTTTCTTAATAAGTGATTAATGGAGGAAGGCCCATAACAATGAATAGTAACCCTAACTAATATGGACCCCATTTAGTTTGAAATTGTGTGGTCCTGATGATGCTGTTACTGTCTCTGTGAGTTCATATATGTATCTGTCCTGTTGTATCTGAAAGACACTTTCGCCTTGCAGTCATCTATACCTTCTGGCTGTTATAATCTTTCTGTCATCTGTTCACTGAGGATCTGATGGGAGTCCTCTGAGCTCTGAAGGAGGGATTTGATGCGGACATCCTGTTGGGGACTGATTGTTCCCATCTCCTGAGTCTTTGCACCTTGACTGTTTGAATGACCATGAACCTTAGACTGAACATGTCACAGTCCTAGGGGGAAAGTAAATGCTATTGATCCTCTAAAAGAACATAGCAATAAAATGACTCCTAATGACACTCTGCTATAACCAAAGATCAAAGTCTTGCTCAACTATCATCATTGAAGCTTCCTCTTACAGGAGATGGGAATGAGCACAGACCCACAACTGAATGACATGCAGTAGAAATTACACTTCAATTTCAAGTGAGCATGTCTATTTATTGGGCTTTAAAATTTTCTTATTCTTATCTATCTTGTTTCTGTTGTTTGACTCTTTGTTTTCTAGAGACACAAAGAAAGAAAGGCCATAGAGTTGAATGGGTGGGAGTGGGGGGGAGCTGCAAAAAGTAGGGAGAGGGAAACCACAATCAGAGTATATTTATTTTCAATAAAAAATAGACATATTAAACTACTTTGGCAAAAAAAGGAAGTCAATAATTTTGACCTATCCCCATAGCTACCTCGAAGCCAGCAATGATAAACATGTAGTTCTTCTTTCAGACAGGTCCATTGTGAGTGCTATATAAAAGAATTTCATGCTTGAGTTTCGGGGGTAGGAAGACTGTCACCCCAAGCCATGCAGTTGATAGCACATCTTTACAGAAGTAATTATTATATTTCCATGATGGGATTAAGGGAAAAGAAAAGCACCTGTGATGCAGAATTCCCATCTTAGTCTCTCTATGTTATGTTTTGAGATGTTCCCATGTGGAGAATGACCTATGATCCTACCTTCAAGGGCAATCAACTTTGTAACTTCTGGATCTTGTGTAAGAAAAATTAATATCCTATAGTTTGCTTGTTAATAATCTGAGACTTAGAGAGCACTCCAGGAAGGCTAGGTGCCTGTTATATGGAACAAGATTTGTAGGTACTGTAGGTACCTTCTCCTGAAGTTATACAAATTCCTGACTGTGGACACACTCTGGGAAATCAAAGGCGGCTTCCAGTTTCTCAGAGCTAGTATGTCTGCCCTGAGGATTTGAAAATCTGACTAAGCCTGACATGGCAAGATTTGTCTTCTAGTTTATAAACCATTGTCACTTTCATATTCATTGACAATATTCCATATACATTCTTGCTACCCCATATTGTCTCTCACCCTATCCTTGTTACTCTGACCAATACATTACCCCTCCTTCAAAATCCCTCATGCAAGTGGCCACCTCTGTAATAACATCCTTCACCAGCTCAGAGCTTATTGTGGCCTTCCTACATGCTAGGCTACACAGTGGGTAAGGTCCTTTGTCTCTCATTGTGCATTTTTATGCATGTTGAACTTGCAAAGATTTTCACATAGAGATGTCTCTGAGTTATATATTGTTTAGGTTCTATAATATTCTCTACTGTTTGAGCATTGTTTGAATATTGTTTGTTAACTTAACCTCCAGAATAATTGCTTGAAGAATTAGCTTTATGATTGGAGAATGTAGCTTTATGGACAAGAATGAAGGAGGAGAGAGACAAGTATTATAACATGAAAGACAATATATTGAAACATAACTTGAATAACAATGACAAGGGTTAGCAAGCAAATTACTAGTCACATAGAGTATGGGGACTGAAACAGCCCTCATAATGGAGATGACATGCACTGTGGAGAGAGGCAGCATGAGCCAAATGCCTGGGCTTTGCATTGCTCTTCAGGTCTATGACTTGATTGCCAACAAGAAGGGTAATGACTTGTATACAATAAATCAATAAAAATAAAAGCATATTGAATATAAATAACTTACTGTGCTGACAGTGAATCCCATTAAAGCCCCGAGGACATTTACAAACATAGCCTATGAATGTGTCTCCTCGATAAGCTTCACTTATCTCACAGGTTCCTCCGTTATGGCATGGGTTGGGGATGCAGGGACCTGAAAGATAGGAAAAAAAAAGCTTCTTGATGTATGTGCTTAACAAAAGATATGATATCAACATTTTCAGTTGGCAATTTTCTTCTTGATATTCTATAGAAAAAACCACCAGGTGTGTGAACTCTGATGAGCAGTCTGAATTTAAATGTACATGCCATTATCACTCAGCTATGTGAACTCAGGAAAATAATTTAGTTTTTCTGTTGCCTTGGTGTGGTCTTTTGACAAATATTAATTTAATGAAATTAACTTTAATGGTTACACTACAGTTGAAAAGAGTTCATATATTAAAATATGCAGAACAGTACCAGCCTCACATTATGCATTAACAACAGCCCTAATTCAATTATTATTATTTTTAGAATTTCAGAATTGTGGAATACCTTCTGAATGTTGAACAATTAATACTGAGTTGCAGTTTCTAAAGAGCTTTTGACCTTGCTGATGCAAAAAGCTTTTGAATCTACTAGTGTATAGAAAGTCAAGTGCATAGATGATGATTGCAGTAATTTGTGGAATTTTCATAAATTTGAGGTGGAGAATGGCTTCATTGAAACTTCACCGTTAACCTGAAATACAGTAGCTCACCAAGAGTTAATAAGTGACTATAATAATCATCTTGTAGAATATGAGAATGTAAGTTCAACAAGGATGTAAAACTGGTGCATAAAATAGAGTCATTCTGAGATTTTCGTGGGCAAAACAGGCTGCTAACAGTGTGATCAGCTTGGAGCATCGAGCTACTGCTCTGTAGGATCTGTTGTAACAACATTCACTCCAGGTCACACTCCTGAGACAATGACAGAGCAACATGTGAAATCAAACTGGCCCAGGCCCACCTGGCACAGAACTCCTCAATGTTATATTCTGTATTCGGTAATATTCTACTGGTACAGTTGAAGTTTTTCTTGACAACCCTGTCAGTCTGGAGCTTTTTGTAAGAAACAATTCTTTTCTTCATTGCTTTCTTCTTTCAGAAGTGAAAGGCTGTGTCACAATCTGAGGGCATGCTCTCCCAATCTCCTGTGTTATTTAAAGCAAATAGTACAATCCACTACATACATTCAGCTTCCTGGAGTATTTGCTAATGGAATGAAGATAGAGCAGAATCTAGACAGAGTATAGATTCTGGTGAAGAGTCAGGGGAAACCAGGGAAAAGTTTTCCCTGGAAGAGGAAATAAGACCAAAAACCCCAAATAATTTGTAAAGATGAGAATATAAGACTATCTCCTTGTCCTACTATGAGATAAAACTGATGCCAAGCAGGGGGTCATTGAAAGTGTCTCTGCAGTACACTGGGTGCATGGGAGCCAAGATGAGAGGATAAACTGATGGGGGTGTCCTTCTGTATATATGTTTCTCTTATGGGCTGATGAATAAAACACTGTTTGGTCAATAGCCAGTCAGAAAGCATAGGTGGGGCCTCTGGACCAGGAGAAGGCTGAAAGGAGGAAGGCAGAGAGAGGCTTCAGAGAGAAGCCATGCTGCCAAAGAAGTAGTAACATGCAGGATTACAGGTAAACCACAGCTTTGTGGCAATACATAGATTAATAGAAATGGGTTAATAATTAAGACACAGCTAGCCAATAACATTGCCTAGCCATTGACCAAGAGTTTTATAATTAATATAGCATCTGTGTGTGTTTTTTGGGGGCCTAATAGGCTGGAAAGAAACTCCAGCAACAGTACACTTACTCACACTTACTTCTCCAGGTAAGTTAAAATGACTGTTAGCAGATGGAAGAACTGAGGAAATGTAGGAGAGATCAGTTGGGAGGATTTTTTTAAAAACACAGATAATAGAATACTTTGTGAGAAAAAAATTGAAAAGAAAGTTATATGCTGCTGTTAGAAATTAATGTTAGGAAAATGAAACCAAACTCCTGATAATCCATGAGGCATGTATCAGAGTTCTGGAGGAAGAGCAAAACTTTAAGCTGAGATAAGAGGGAAGGTAGGGCTTTGGATACAATAATACTGAAGACATGCCAACTAACAGTGGCTCCACCGAACAAGGTTGGTGAAGGAATACTAGTCCACTAGAGCAAGTGGCTCTGGCAGGCTTTACACTTCTTCCCATTCCCCGTGTCTTTCATTAAAGAAAGAAAGAAAGAAAGAAAGAAAGAAAGAAAGAAAGAAAGAAAGAAAGAAAGAAAGAAAGACAACAAAAAACATTAAATTACATTCCTAAAACTAGTCACCAAGGTCTATTGCCTTATTTGGCCATTTCATTCTCCTGAGGCTGACTACCAAGTTCCAGCTATCAAAGTGTTGAAGTGAAGCAATCAGAGTCTCCTTTTGCTCATCTAATTAACATACCCATTTAAAATTAAACAACTCATCCTAACATAGGATTTCCCCTTTTACTTTTATAAACCTCTATTTTCAGCTGTTGGCGGCACATGTCTTTAATCCCAGCACTTAGGAGGCATTGGCAGGCAGATCTCTGTGAGTTTGAGGCCAGCCTGCTCTACAAATCGAGTTCCAGGACAGGTGCTTTCAAAGCAATACAGAAAAACCCTGTCTTCAAAAAACAAAAAAAAAACAAACAAACAAACAAACAACAACAAAAACAAAAACAAAAACAAAACCATAGAAAACCCCTCCATTTCTTTCATTTTAGTATTGCACAGAGTCAGTAGAGATTTACCTGGACTAGTCTACTGCTTGTATTTGAGAGAAGGAAGTGTCAGACCTGTGACAAGTATTAGAGCAACTGGAAGAATTTTCTATCATTGTTCAGCATCATGTTAAACATTCCAGTTCTCGTCTCCCTTCTGTTTCTGATGTTCTTTCTTCAAAAGTTATCTAACAGTGAATCATGATGTAATTTACAGAAATAATCTCATCTACTCCTCACAGGAGCAGTGAGGTCCTTGTTCTCCTTGGTAGTCCCTGGCTATCATTATTCTGATGTTGAAAGGAAGACTAGAGTAAGTTGGTATTATTTAGCAGGTCATTATTTCCCAGTGATACATTTAAACCTCAAAATCAGAATCTGTGATTCCAGCAGGGGAGAACCAAGCAAAAATGACACTAGGAGATTTCATGAATCAATTCTCTTCCAAATAAGAAAAAAGCAAAAGCATCTTTACCCAAGAATATATAAAATATTTAAATTGTTACATAATTCTGAACAAACAGGGTACTATGAAAATCACCTAACCCTATCTTACAATTTAGCATATAGGAAAACATAACCTAATAAGAATTCAGTAAAATCTAAAAAGTACCATGCATGAAGAAAATTGGATTTAAGTAATTATACCTGGGAGAAAAAAAATAGTTATTAAAACCAAAAGCAATGAAGCTATTCTTGCTTCCTCAAGAGAGTGGAGTAATTATAGCAGAGAGAATAGAAACTTTTCCCACATTCACTTTGGTTTAAGAACCTCCACAGGGTATTAATAAAAGATTTGAATGTAAGGCCTTTGCTTTGTATTTCTAGGAGATAAAACTGAGGCCAAGCAGTGGGTCATTTAAAGTCTGTCTGAGGAACAGTGGAGCATAGGATACACATCTGTGGACACTTATCTTTGGAAAATTAGTCTAGGCAAGAAAGTGAGATCAGATCGGTTGAAACAGGGAAGAACGGGAAAGACTGGGACGACAAAGGGAGGAATCCAAAACAAAGCAGAAAAGCAAGCTACCATGGTGAAAAGGGCAGACAGTGTCCTGCCTGGGTTAATTCATGAAGGAAGTGCCTAGTAAGAAATAGTGATATCCATAATTCAGACTTAAGTCATTTTCAAAGTTCTGCTGTGAATTATATTTTAAGTGATCTAGCTTCCACCAATATCTGCTAATTAGAGGAGTATGTAGTGTGTGTTTGAGAATATCAGTGGGAAAATCTGTGGTATTTTAAAACATTCAAAAGGGAAGGGAAAGAAGGGAAGGGAAGGGAAGAAGGGAAGGAAATGAAGGGAAAAGTTTTGCTGGGGGTGGCGTCTGTGGTGATATATTGTTTATGATCTAATAAAGCCACTGAGATCAGAATGCAAAGCTAGTCACAGACATAGATGCTGGGAAACATCTTTAAACACAGGGCTCAGGAGACAGAGGCAGAGGAATCTGTGTGAGTTCAAGGCCACACTGGGCTATATGAGAGTGAATCAGTCTAAAAGAGAAACAGAGCTCATGCCCCTAATCCCAGAACTAGAGTGGTATGTAAGATAGAGCAGGGCATTCAGCATTCAGTCTTGGGCAAATAATCTCCAGCAATATTGAGGTCATGATAGATGCAGCCTTGGTAGAGGTTAGAGTTCTCTGGTGGCTTGGCTGCTTTGCTTTTCTTATCTTCAGCTTGAACCCCAACATCTATCTCTGGGTTTTTGTTATTCATGCTTTAGGTGTCCAATGGATTCCATTCAATACAGAAACCTGATGATAGGGGTTGACTGAGGGACCCTAAGTCTGAAACTCCCTGGGAGCACGAAAAAGTCTGTAGAGTAATCTTGGTTCAGTTTCTGGATTCTTTGCAGATGTGAGTTTGTGTGTTGAAGCTCTTATGTTTACATCCCAAAGGGGATCATGACCTCAGCTGACACCAGGGCTTTAGGAAATGGTTAGCATTACTACTGGTATTTTTCTCACTCTATAAAATCCAGTGTGTTTCAGTTAAAGAACATGGGTGAAATAAATCAATGGGACTATAAAAATAAAGGGCAGGCAAAGGAGGTTAAGTAACATATCTAATCAGAAAGCAAAGCTTTTGTCACACCTTGCCTGACTACAAAGTCTACAATCTTCCTAGCAAGCTATGCTTGCTCCCACATTGTCAGCAGGTGCATTAAAGTTAGTTATGACAGATGTAAACAGCATGAATTTGCTGAGCATATTTCTATAAATAATGCAGCACTCCAAAGCCTCCTCTAATGTAAGCATCTCAAAGTAGTTTCAGCAATTGAATCAGAACATGTTAGATATTGCATATATAGATAGAAAGGCTCTCTTATGATGCTTTATCTCATTATTATAATATTTAAATTCAATTGCACCAATGCAATTTTATCATAATTATAGGTAATCCTGATTCTATATAGCCTTTATATTAGCTTATTTTTCTGGTATTTATCTCTCTCTCTCTCTCTCTCTCTGTGTGTGTGTGTGTACAGAAATTCTTGTACTCTCTCTCTCTCTCTCTCTCTTATTTGGGATCATCTGTTCTTGCATGCAGAGATCAGAAAAGACTGTATTGTGCCCTCCTGTATCACACTTCACTAATTCCCTTTGAGACAGTTCTTTCCTTGAACCTGGGGATCATGCCTGTGCAGCTGAGCTGGAAGCAAACAAGACACAGTAATCCTCCAAACTCATCTTAGGCATTTGTAAGGATAACTGACTTATTATAAGGTGCTGGGATCCTAACATCCGTTCTCCTTACTATGGGGCAATCACTCTTAACCACTGAATCAGATCTCTAGCCTCTAGTCTCTATATACCTTTTATGAACTCTTTGACTTCTCAGTACGGAAAGCTGGAATGCTCAGATGGGTGGCTTCCTATCCCTTGCCCCTACTGGCCATAAATTTCATATCAGAAATGTTCAGGTTCATACATAGTAAATTCCTGTTACATCTAACCAAGTGAAGCTACAGCTGGCAATAACAAATGGTAACAATGTCATCTATGGATCATGCCCTATTCTACATTAAGTTCTATAAAACATCTTGCCTGCTTTCTAGAATTTTGATACTTTACAAGTCTCAATCCTTCTTAATTTGTAATTGGGTCATTTTTCTCTCTAATATGGTTGAAGCTTTAAAATCATTATTTATTGCAGAATTTTATTATCTTTTAATCATGACTGCATACCTCTTAATTCTTTGGCAAATATATGACTAAGAATAATGTAGCTTTGTACAGCATCATTAACATTGCTTTGTTTTGTTATTCAGACAGTCCTCATATTGATAAAACCACATACTTTGAGCTTGAGCAAAGAGAAAAGATAAAATAAATTTAGGTGAGAACCAACAAAATGTTCTTGGTAGTCAAAATTGTTTTGTGTTTGATATTGAATATAAGTAATTAAAATGTATAACAGCAATTTCTAGTTATCTTTCCTCACAGTAGTAAGGAGGATAATCACACAAAAATGAAATATATGGGAAGTCTTCCTTCTTTGTGCCATCTATCCACATCCAGATGCCAATTTTGATTCTGAATTATTTAGATTTTTGTATACTGATTAATAAAAATAATTGCTTACAAGATATGAAGTTGATTATTCTTTACTGATAGTAATAAAATTGACCTTACAAATGTAATATTTATTCTTGAGATACTTACCATGTTATAGGCCTTGCACTAGTAATTTGTGGTCAGTGCTTTCAGTGCAATTAAAATTGAGGGCATCAGGATGACTATGCCCACAAAATCAGAGTACACTCAGTTATCTGGGATGTGCAGCTGAATTTTAAAGAAAATTTCACAGCTCACTAGTACTGTACATGTTATCCACTTAGGATTAATACCTTTCATTGTTTAGGAAATGGTTTATAGAAATTTAAGTCTGAGGTTTTCCTCTGCATCTATAATAATTTCTTTAAAATTTTTACTGTTTGACAGTTTCATACATTTATATAATGAACTTCAGACATTTTATATTCCTTATCGCCTCCCCTGTGTACTCTATATTGTTAACTTTAATAGGCCAGCCTTTAGTGTATTTGAAGCATATCTCTTGTGTCTCATGTAGCCTATCAGCACTGGTACAGGTGACTTATACATATCATTAAAACAATGCAACAACAAGAAAAGTTTGAAAACAAATTGATGTCTCTGAGACACTTGGGTGTTGGAGCAGAAAGAAAACCTAAAAATCTGTCATCGATGTCTTCCCAGTCAAAGCAATTCTTTGAAGATGTTGCTGTCAGTTTGCATTACAATCTACAGAAGTAGTAAAAGTGGTAGCTATGTGCTTCAGTTCTGATTGGTGTTCTCAACTATCATACTAGATCCAAACCCTTTCATAATATCACCCTTAACAAAAAACATAAATGAACTTTCTAATACAAACAGCTTGCAGGAGTCTTTAAATCAATGCTGCAACACTTTTGTAGAGAAGCTCTAAGCAGTTTCTAACACAATGGTGACAGCATATGATCAAAATTAATGAACAACTGAGATCAACAACATTCTTTCAAGGCATCTTTATGCAAGTTCATATAAGTATGTCAACAAGATTAATTACTCACAAAACAACTGATTTATATACTTTGCTGTTTTGCTTCCTTCTCTTCATAATTCTAATAATAGAGTTTAAATTATTTTCATATGTGTAACACAGTTATCTTCTCACATACTGAGCTCCTATTTTAACAGTTTTAGAAAATGTACATATTGTTAGGAAGCAAATACTTAACACTCCTGTGATGCTGTAATTCAGACTTAGTCTAGTTCATACATTATGCCTCCAAAAATGTGGAATTCATGGTTAAAATGGAATGTTCACTTTAGATTATGTAATGAAGAAATTCCAGTCTAGTCCCTGCAAGAGCACAGACTTTCGAGTTGCTTTTGCTAGACAAATGAAGGGCAAAGAGATAGGACTCAAAAATTGGTCCTAACATTTGTCTTAAAAAATATACTGAAACCCTCTCATAGTGCTGTGCTTACATTTATTATGATTTGGATATTTTATTGCTGTCATTGCAAACAATGGCCACTCAATTTTAAAAGGAGTTGAGGGCTCAGAGTGCTGGCTCACTGGTTAACACTGTTCTTGCAGCATGAATGCATTTGGTTTCCAGTACCCATGTTGGTGGTCTAAAGTTCATGTAACACTATCTTTAGGGCATCCAACATCTACTCCTTTGCCCTGTAGGCACCTGTAATCACACACACACACACACACACACACACACACACACACACACACACCCAAACACATACACATAGCAAATAGTAACAATAAAATAAAAATAGAAGAAATTATTTCAGTCATGCTCATGAGATTGAAGCTTTCAATGTATCTTCTGTTTCCCTGGTTTGTTTTCTCCTTTGTTCTTTTTCTCATAAATATAAATATACAAAATTCACTTATGTTATAAAAAGCTAGTCTACAATACTATGTATTTAAATACAGAATTAAACTACCCTAAACAAAATAAAACATTGTCATTATTGAGGAAAATCAGCATGATTAATAAGATTTCTCTTTTAACTATAAAAGCTTTGAGGAAGATTGTGCAAATTAAAAGCTGGGATAAGCAGATTTTCCTGTATGTGTTGACAAAATGTCTCCATCAGAAGACACTGTTTTCAGTATGCAAGTGTCTTCAGGAGGCCCTGAGATGACCAGTGCTTACACAGCATGCTCTCCTCGCCTCCTATTCATTTCAGGTTGGCTATAATTAATTTCCACTCACTTGATAACTTAAAACAGCAGAAACATTCTGCTCTGGAGGGTAAAAATCAGAACAAAGACATCAGCTACATCTGTGAAAAATGGTAAATGGGTGGAGCTAGAAAAAAATGATCCTGAGTTATCTGGATTATTCCAGATCTAGGAAGACAAAAATTACATGTTTTTATTTTTCACAAATCTTTTCCACTTAAAATACCACATGGATAAGTCAGGGTTATTGGGGTAAGATATGGCTTTGGGGAGATGGAGAGTCATTTTTTTCTTCCCTCCTTTTTATAAAAGTGATGTATGTGATTACTGGTAGGCTGACTACATAGTAGAGCAAGCACCAATCCCAAAACAAACTGGACAGCATGAACTGATTCCATGGGCAAAGAAGAGGAATAAAAGATAAATAATCTCACAGTTGGAAAGTTGTGTGGCAAGAGATGGTGCGCTTGAGTGGGTCATGAAGGGAGGAGTTGAGGCAATGAACAAGTTAAATTTTGTAGTCTGAAATTCTCAAGGAATTAATAACAAAATTTACTACTTTCATTCTAAGGCACAAATCAAAATCTACATCCAGGAGTCTCCTGTTTTGTGTCGTAACACTCACATCATACACAGGAGAGACAGGGAGACAGAGGAGAGAGACAGAGAGAGAGAGAGAGAGAGAGAGAGAGAGAGAGAGAGAGAGAGAGAGACAGAGAGACAGACAGAGAGACAGACAGAGAGAGAGACAGAGAGAGAGACAGAGAGAGAGACAGAGAGAGAAGAGGCAGGGAGGGATCAAGAGAGGGAAGAAGTGAAAGACAGAGAGAAAAGAAATAGGTATAGGGATCTTTCAAGGATATATGCACTTTGAAGAAACTGAGATACCTCTTTTAGCCAGGGCCCACCTCCTATTATGATTATTTAGTAAGTGGATTAATCTATTGATTAGGATTGTGGTCTCATGATCTGATCACTTCTCACAAATTAGGCATATTATCTGGGAGCAGAGGCTTTAAGCTATAAAACTTTTAAAGGGCAATTTACACCCAAAGTACAAATAATGCCCTGATTTCCAGAATCTTGGAGTGTGAATGTGGGCCCAGAGGCCAAGGAAAAGATTAAGGTTAAATGGAGTAATATGTGAGTGCCCTACTCTATTCAGCTGGTATGCACTATGAGACTTTATTTGGTACACAAAAGGTGAGAAATGATTCTGTGTCAAAGAAAAGTCAACGTGAGAACAGCAAGAAGACACCTTGAGTGTGGATATCCAGCCTCTGGAACTTGATAAAACACATTTCTATTGTGTAAGCCACTTTGTATTTTGAAGTTTCTGATACTCAGTCTTCCCAAGAAATCTCCAACTATTGTCCTTAAGTTTGCTGCTTTCTTATGGAACTGCAGTCTTAATTTAATATTAGAATTGTCTGACAATGTTATATATATATATATATATATATATATATATATATATATATAGTCTCATATTTATCCTATTTGTCTTGTTTATCAGCAGTCTCATCACAATGAAGTGATAGATAAGTTTTGATAATGGTCAAAAAAATCACTCCAAATTAACAGCAATGACTGGTCAGTATCTACTAGTGGGTATCTATGTGTCGTCGAAGAAGACAGAAGATAATATGAGAGAAAGGAATTTCAAAGAAGAATCCCTCAGTCCTCTATCAACTCTAAACTTTTGTTTAACATTCAATTTGCTGGGTGTAAATCATGAATTTTATGAAAGAGTTATTATATTCACTATGTAGATAAATATATTTAATCGTTGTGACACAGGAGTGATATGTCTTTCACCCAAGAGAGTACACATATTATTAAATATGCTTCCAACTTTAAAAATATGAGTAACAAATTTCAGCAGAGCTATCTTCTTTTTCAAATGTTAGTAGCTACTGCTCTAGCTAGCACCTTAGTGTAAAGCAGACCCTCCCTTTCCCAGATTCACACCTGCTGCTGCAAGCTTTAAAAGGCCACTTACATGATAGAACTTCTCAGCTCTGAATTTTTTATCACCCAAGTGGAGTGCTGTAGCAATTTCTGTAGTTATATTGGATCTACTTTAAACGTCATCAAAATGTTATTTCTAGTCACATGCTAGTTAATCACTAATACTTAACTGTTTGAGAAAGGTGTGATTTTATTTATAGAGCAATATGTAGTGAACACAAGACAAGGTGATGTTTTTCTATGATTTTTTAAAAGATTTACAAAGTGGAATCTACAAATATGTCTGGTAATAGAAGAATTGGCATCTACAAACCTTTGGTAAGTTAATGGATATATCATATTATTGTAACATTATTAAATTTAGCAAATGGAAGGACAAGTGACATTTTGAAGCCCTCCTCATCAATGATATAAACACTACAGAAGTAGAAAAGAAACATGGAAAGAAAGAACAGCACAGAGTTTCAGTATGAGACATTTTGTGAAAACTTGGTATGCACATAGGCTAATTTATAACTCAGCTTTCAGTAATATTTAGCTAATGTAAAGAAATCATGTCACAGCTTTTTACCTAGAGGGCTGTTTCCAAACAATGTCTGCAGGTCACTTGCATGATAGCCACATGCATCAGAATTCACCAGCTTTGTATTCAAGAACAAAAAGTTGGGGATGGGAAGATACTGTCTGCAACTCCATGCTCAGAGGATTAAACACTGTCTTCTGGCCTCTACAGGTACTGCAAGCAGGTGGTGCACAGGGAAAATGCGAAAGTAAAAGCAAAAACAGAAGCAAAAGCAGTAAACTCAAAGATTTACATTAGCAGTTGGTATAGAGTCCTGATGGGAGATGTCCTTCTGAATATATGCTTCTCTTCTTGGTTGATGAATAAAAGACTGTTTGCCCAATGAGGCAGGAAGATAGGGGGACGAGGAGGTGAAGAGAATTCTGAGAAAGATAGTCAGAGAGAGCCTGCCAAAGACAATAGCCATGAGGAACTAAGGGCATAGGATGCACCAGGTGTTCTCTAGTAAGACAAGACCATGTAGAAATACATAGATTAGTAGTTGGGGTTCATAATTAAGACAGAGCCAGCCAGTAAGAAGCCCAAGCCACCACCAAAGAGTTTCACAATTAATATAAGCCTTGGTTTGCTTATTTGGGGCAGAGAAGGACAGCTGGACGAAAACCACCAGCAACAGAGTCCAAAGTTACCACTCAAATTTTTCTTTAGCTACTAATGGTTATTTTATCTTCCATATTTCAGTAGAAGAGGAATATATTAACAGCAGAAGAGAGACCACTGTTTTCTATAAGACTGTTATAGAAATATCTGAGCCTATGATTTTGGAGCATAAGCAATCTTACTATGTTACATGCATGTCTAAGCAACTACAGAATTTCCCTCTTCTTTATCAATCTTTCCTTGACACCTCTGTACCTTATTCACCTCTTACTCAGCTTGCTGCCTGTACTTCAACTTAGCATCTCACTGTACCTTGTTTCATTCCTAACTGTATGATAGGTCTTTTTGTCTCCCTAACTCCATTATTAACTGCTTGTACAAAGTATCCCTCTATGCTTTATTTTTTACCACCAGACACTGATGAAACATTCCAAACATGAATGCTAACTAACTGAATATTCATAATTTCAACATGTATGCCAAACTACAATCATAATCAATAACAAACTGTAATGGTAGCAGAAATGATAGGTTTTTGTTTGTTTGTTTGTTTGTTTGTTTGTTTGTTTGTTTTGTTCGTAGCCCTTTTCATTCATACTACTCATTTGGAGATTGGGGTCAAGATAGAATTTCTTTCTTGAATATTGTTGCAACTTTAAGATATCAGATGGTGAAAATTCTTGTAATTTGATGGGTATTTAAAATAGATGCATTATTGCATGATCCCCTTTACTTTCAAATCAATTATAGGATGTGGTAGAAGGATTTCTGTTTCTTCTTCCTGATTGTGCCCTTCCTGATTGTCATCTTAGTCACCAAGCAGAGAGGCCCCTGCAGGAGATACTCCAGCTGCATTCAGATGGGAAAGGTACAGACTCTGACTTCACAGCTGAAAACACTGACACACAGCTGGACAGGCCAGTTGCTGTTTGGACTGTCTTCTAAGGTCGCACATGTGGCGTCTTTGTGGCAGACTTGAGAAAACATCAAACAAAGCAGGCCTGGATTCTGGCCATCTGGCCATCTGTTCCTTCACCCACTGTGATAATTTGGTCCTGTAGAATTTTGTTAAGTGAGCATTAAATAATGACCATGTCAAACAGAGTGCAGAGTGAAAGCCTCTTAATCACAGAATGAAAACGCAGGGGATGCTCACTCAAATGCACAAAAGGTCACCAAATCCATCTAAGACAAAGCACAAAGGAAGGCAAAATAAAGCCCAAATCAACGCAGTGAAATAGGGGCAAAAAGCAATAATTAACTCCATTTTCATGTTTACATTGCATCATATTGAATCCATACCAAATAGAAGTAGGTGGACATCATATGAGGCAGATAAGAGCTAGGCAATACAATCAGAGTTCTGATTACCCCATTTTGCATAAACATTCTAAAGACATGAGATGCTAAGAGAATGTGAGTGGCTTGATTAACTGAGGTAAAGACATTAAAAGTCATTGATATCAAACAATAACTTATTCTGACAGTTCAGAATACTTGCTACATAAATGTTATTTTTGTTGTTGTTGTTGTTGCTGTTTTGCTAGTTTTAGAGATAGCATCCAAAGTAATGGGTTTCCTTATGGAATTTGCATACACACTTTCTGTTTAGCATCCTCCTCCACGTTCCTCTAAGTCAGTGGTTCTCAACCTTTCTAATGCTGCGGTACTTTAAAACAGTTTCTCATGTTTGCTGTCCCCCAATCATAATATCATTTTCGTTCTTCCCTCAGAACTCGAATTTTACTACTATTGTAAATCTGTGTTTTTGATGGTCTCAGACATCCCCTGTGAAATGGTCACTGAACCCCCAAAAGCACCTTGCCCCATTGGTTGAGAAGCACTGGTAGGAGTCTTTATGAGCCTTTGTGGCTCATCCCCATGATCCTTTCAAATTTCTTTTCCCCACCACAATGTTTTATTAATTATTTTGGAATTCCATACAATGTACACCAATCATACTCAATTCCCATTTCTCCTATGTCTACACAAAACATAAAAAGAACACCAAATCCAATTTGTGTTGACCAGATAGTCATTGGAGCATGGGCAAATTCCCAGTTTTCTTAAAGAAAACTCAGTTATTCTCCACACCCCTGCCAGTTCATGTCACACATATTCCATTATCTTACCCAAAACCTTTAACATTTTTTCTTCCCACATTTTCCCTTTCATAGCTCCGTGCTTTACCTGTGTATGCATGAAGGTGTATGCGCTGGTGTGCAAGCACACACACATACACCCAATAAACGGAATTCTGAACTGAACATATGCTTACAAAAAGAAATACATATGGCCAAGAATGTTTGGAATAAGGTGCTCAGCCTTAGCCATCTGAGAAATTAACATTAAAGCTGAAATGACAACTCACTCCAGCTACAATTAGGATAACAAATGCTCCAAGTATGTGGACAATGATAAGAACTCTTATTCATTGCTGATGGCAATCTATACTGATGCAGCCATTATGAAAGCCAGTATGATGATTTCTCCAGAAACAATGAAATGAGGTCATACTATCTAAGATATAATTCTTTAGTGCTACTACTATGATATTGAAGGGAACAGCTCCCCATTTCAGCAGGCATAGCAGCTTAGGTTTAAAAGATATACAGGAACTGAGTGAGGAAAGCCCTTGAAAGCATGATTGGGAAAAAAAATGTTTCACTGATGTGTTTAAAAATAAGATAGCTGGTCTGAATTTCAACTTTAAAAAAAATTCTGAGCTGTATAGTTAATATTTGAAAAGGAGGTGTGAAGCTACAAGATCACAACACTTGTTCAGGAAAAGCACAAAAGGAGGCCCGATCTAGATTGATGCAGCCATGGAACAAAGTAGGCTGATCTCAGAGAATGTCCAAGGATGACTTCTTTCTGGATTTTACACCATGGTGCATGAGCACTGGTGCCATCTGCTGACAGAGCAGAGCTGAACAAGAACCTGGTTTGGAAGAAATGAGTAGCCTCTGCAGACAGGTTACTCACAACTCAGACTCTGCTTGGCAATGGAGAATACAACCCAGAAACATAAATGTAAGTGTTCCTAGGTGTCGATCCAAACCAATTGGCATGAATACAACCACTAACTAAAGGAAAGAACACAGAACAGAAAGCAAATAGTCTACAATGATGTGTGGGTATAACTAATGTAAACACCAAGAGGCACAATCAAGAAAGAAATTATCAGGAAATGACACCTTTGTCCAGTAGTAATTGTTTAACAGAATTTATCACCAAAATGAACACTTCTCACCTGGACCTGTTAGATTTCTATGTCAGTGATCTGTTATAAGCACTCTTTGTTTTCCATTCCTCTAATGCATAACTACTGCATAAGAGAATTTGTTAATGCAGCATGCTCCTTCAAGTGACATAATTTTAGATCAGTTAGACTCTCTATGGTCCCTTTTCTTATCTGGAGAATCACTGACATATGGGAGAAGCTACAATCTCAATCCTACCAGTATGAATTGCTTTCAAAATTGGGCATATTTGGCCCCAAAAGAGGAAACCTGGACAATGAAAGGTTGTGATAAAAATGAAAGAGAAACAGTTAACAATACTCTAAGGATTGATTCTTGATGGTGGAATTATCTCAACCTTCTTTTCCTATTCTGTTTCATTTTGATACCTAGTTGCTGGTCCTCTGATGGTTCTAGAGGTAGATGGTACTATCATGCTGCAATCTTAAAGTCCTATGTTTCAGGAAACACCTAAGATAAATTCTTATGAAATCATTCAGACTAGAGAGTCCAATTTATACTGAAAAAAATGTGACAACAAGAAATTTTCTGCAAAGCTTTCCTCATGGAGCTATACTTTGCACAGGAAAAGCAAGTAAATAATACAGACAAATAAAATAATAAAGAGTAACAGCCCCAAGCACTGTGTACCTCCTGTGTTCCTGGAAATGTAGTACATACATATTGAGAAGTCTGGGAATCCACTTAATGTATGTAACAATTTATTATCATTACAAACTCAGCTAAAAATGTTGAGCTATTAAACTCAATTCACATTTTAACTCGTATAAGTATTATATATATATGTATACACACACACACACACACACACACACACACACACACACACACACATATATATATATATATATATATATATATATATATCCAGACTTGCATTATTATAAAATCTTCATTTCTCCATTTCCAGTATTATGCACTTAAATTTGTAAATTCCATGTTACATTAATCAAATGAATATAGATAGGCAAATTTTACACAGTAGCACAGTTATTACTGTATTCCTTCTAAAAGAAGCCATTCTTGTGGACACTTTCTGTGGAGTGTTGCTATGATTGACTATAGCTCATAAATGGCACAGCTCCATTCATGAAAGTTGAGACATTGAAGCCCACCTCAATCTAATCCAAATAATAAAGACACACATTCCACTTCAGTATCACTTTCTTTTGACTCTGAAACTATATTTAGTATTGTATTAAACGTTCTTATAAAAACATTAAAAGAAGTGGCAATAATCCCATTTTTTCTGTGATACAATTTAATATTTAAAGTGATTTCATGGTCCTAGTAAAATTTGTTGATTGAAATAACCAGTATATCACCATCTGGATGGGCAGAATAGCTGAGTTCACTCCCCATTCAAAATTCTATAGATTAATTCGGTCTATTATCTTTTCTTACTCCAATAAATGTCATATTTATAAGACAGTATTAGAGTTCATGGAACGAACACAGAAAAGGACAAATTGTAGGTTTCATGGTATTGAAAGGTGCCATGCACCTTCCAAAGGAGGGACACAGCCAGCAGTCCTACATAGCTATGACTTGTATGAACACAATAATGGCTTGCATGACATAGGGTGTCATCCTATAGGCTTGTAATCCTAAGGGTGAAGTCTTAACCAACAGCTTTCTTTCTTTCTTTCTTTCTTTCTTTCTTTCTTTCTTTCTTTCTTTCTTTCTTTCTTTCTTTTTTTGGTTTTTTAAGACAGGGTTTCTCTGTGTAGATTTGGAGCCTATCCTGGAACTCGCTCTGGAGACCAGGCTGGCCTTGAACTCACAGAGATCTATCTGCCTCTGCCTCCTGAGTGCTGGGATTAAAGGCATGCACCACCAATGCCCAGCCTAACCAAAAGCTTTCTGATTTGACTTAAGACACACTTAACAAAAGGAGTATGCCTGATACTGGAAACCTACCTAACTAATCAGTGCTAGAGCAATTGTGGTTATTGGAGGAGAATCTACAACTACTAATTTATTAACTAATACAATCCCTAAAACCCATCCATATATATATCTGTTCTTATACCAATTAGATAAATTTAGTCTTCACCTCCTGTCAAGGAAGCTTCTCTTTCCAACAGGCAGATAACACTGCAGGAAACTACAACTAAACAATAAGCAGAGTTTTGGAGTCAGTTCCTATGGAACTACAAAATCTCCTACAGCTAAGGCTCAGGGAACAACAGCACAGAAGAGGAGATGGAAAGATTGTGGCAGCCAGAGGATAAGGGACTTTGCTGTGAGATTGTTTCTCCTACTAAAATCAGAAGCTACACCCATAAAGTCTCACTAATATTGCTGAGATGGCCTTGCAAAGTGAGATGAAAAAGGAGGATACCATAGAATATATCGAAAAGGACTGGAGAATGCCTATAAGGATTCACACATTACATACACACACTCACAGACACAGACGCACACAGACACACACACAGACACACACACACACACACACACACACACACACACACACACACACACACACACTCACACACACACACACAAACTACATGTAACTGAGGATAGCTGTGAGCATGAGGGGAAGTCTTCTCCAGGGAAGATGACATCAAGTGATCATCCAGTGCCAAATGATCAGCTTTGAAAACATATGTACAAGAGTACAAGATATACTATATGGACTCAACAGGATTTGAGTCCTGCAACCACAATTGATGAAAAAGGAGACAATAAATAAAGGAGAGCAGGGTAGGTTATATGGAAGATTTGAGGTAAAGAAAGGAAAGAGAAATGCATTTAATATACATTCTCAAAAATAAACAACAAAATAAGCAAATGTCTTAAGTAATTATTAGATGTTGTATGGTCAATCAGCTGTTTAAATCCAGTAGGTCTGTAATGTTTTTCTTCAAGATCAACTTACCAGGAACAAAAGCATTCCCGAGTAGCATAATGTGCTGCAAGTGGCAGAATATGAAACTTCCACTTGGTTAATATAGACTAGCTTTAAGCAAGATGTTTCCTGTAACACAGCTTTTAAAATATTTTATGAATCTAATTGAGGTAGGTCACAGAAAACAAAATAAAGGGATTTATTATTGCCAAAGAATTTATAGACATTGTAATTTCCAAAAGAACAAGCTAAATGTTTTTCTTCTACTGCTGTACATGACAGTGTGGTGGTTTCTATGGATATGTTGATTTTCAAACATAGACTGGTAGGCAGCAAAAATGCCTGGAACTGAGGTTTTCAGAGACTGACATATTACTCAAGATTAAATGCCTGTCTGATGTGGAATGAATAACCTCAACATCTTATTTTACTTGCTTTAATAATTTTCAAGATGAAATAATTTTAAGCATGCTGTATGCTAGAAAATGTGAAGGTTTTCAAATCTCTTGATATATGTGCCAAAGGGAACAAATAATCCCCAAAAGGAAACTATTCACTTTCCTTAGGATGTAGGCATCCCACCTACCTTTAAATGAAAAAAGGCAATCTTTGGTTTGATTAATTATATTTCTGCGTCTGGTTTTGTTGTCCTCTGTGAAAATGGTGTTGGTTTTATGTTCAAAAATACTGTTTGTCCATAAAGTTAGAAAACAGAGATAAATAGCTAAATAAATAATTTAGTAATATTATATTGTGATAAATTAAAGACTGCTTTTCTACACTATCCTTGTTTCCATGTTGAAAAAGACATTAAGACTTTTATCTCAGAAACCTTAACCCGGCTACTCTGCCTGAGAAGGCCTCTTTCCATCATTTCTTTTCTATTAAACTTTTTCTTTAATTTCTCCTGAGCACTGGCTACCATGAAACATCCCAGTAAGTCTAAAAAAATCCTACACAATTCACAACTGCTTTCTCCCTAACTGTGTTCTTCCATTCTCAGTAGCATTTATCATCTTTTATTATAACATGAAACTCATTCATCATGATTTTTGAGTTGTTTAATGCCTCACTCCCCTAAAAAATATTCCTGAGGACAAAGAACCCTGTCTACCTCACAGATGCAACTCAATGCTGTCAGGAATATTGTCAGCATATTTTGTTGAATGAAGATATCTCTGAGGTAATGGAAAATTAATTTAATAGTAATAGTAACCAAATTTGCAGTTGCCCTGCATTATGACAATGCATCTCTTAGATATGTACTTGTGTCATTATGACATTTGCAGAAAAAAAATGCCTTCATAAGATTGCAATTCAGTATTATAGTAACAAGCTATACAAAAAAAAAGATGTAAGGGAATGCTTCTGGTTTATTTTTTAAAGAAAATATGTCTCTAGGATCTAAGCCCTTTCAAATAAAAATTTTTACAAGCCCAGCTCATTTTTATGAATATTTTGAACTTAAGACATTACTCAGACATTAACTATGAGCTTACTGTGTGTCAAAATCTATGCATATTGGGAAATATTGATATGTAGTCAATAGTTCAACAATTTTATAGGCCAAATTCCCTCAAGAATATTAGTTGTAGTAGTGGAAGGTACTATGAAAGCTGCCAAGAAAGAAAATGAATCAAAAATCCCATGCAGTTGTAATGCCTATGAGCCACACATTGACTAGCACCACAATGTATCTTTAAAGATGCAATAATGACACTTAAGTAATGGAGGAAACTACGGGCCATTTCATTGGATTTAAAGCACATTCAAGAGAAGGGAAATCATGCCTAGAACTATAAATCTTCTCAACTACACATGGTTAATGAGACCAAATATTCTACAGTAGGAGCTACTATGTCTGCTTTCTCAATACAGTATCAAACTAAGTTTGGAATGCTGATATTTAAACTACAGGTAAGTATAGTTCTTACTGCACATCAAAGAATATTCTTTTGTAGCAGAGACTATGAGAGAAATCTACAAGTGGACAAAATACAGATAGCAACTGACTGTGGGAAGTTCAACCCTATTTGATACAACTACAATACAATCCTACAACTAAGGATCAGAGAACCTTAAAAGGTAGTGGAATAGTTTTAAGAGCAAAAGAGCCAGCTTTATGTTGAGAGAGTGCCAAACACAAAGATTTGTGACATGCTATATTATACTTATCATAATAAAACTAAAGTGATTAATTACATATATATAAGTTCAATGTATATAAAAATCTTCACTAATAATGTAGAAATTGACAGAAGAAACCAAATTTCTTGGAAGGTTTTTTGCACAGTGAGAAAGCAAAAGAATTGTCTCAAATGGTAGTAGGATTTCATGAAGAAATTAACAAATATACTTGATACGATTTATGCTGCAATTTGCTCTCACAAAAAACCCAACCAACTGGATTTGATAGCATACATAATATTCTATAAAAGCTCTGGAGCTTGGAATAAGGTAAATTTAGAGGCTTTTAATAGAATGTATTTGAGTAATGATAAGATTTAATTCTTGTATCATAAATATCACAGAAATAATCTGAAATCTGGATACCAATGCTTGAATATGCACCACTTGAATCTTTTACAGGAAGTGGTTACAAAATTGCCTTTCAGTCTGCTTCTATCCTGCTATCACAGTGTGATCCAATAGAAGAAATTCTGGAAGGCTGTTCAGTTCTTTGTACACATTCAGATTAAACATATTAGAAAATATGTGCTATATGAAGTTTCCTTGTCTATGAATTATTTATCAGGATGCATTTGTGGAGACAAAAGGCATAGATCTATGGGAAATGACATGGGAAGTATACAGATACATAAATATATGTTTCAAATTAATTATTCACTGAATAATAAAACTCACATAGCACACTTAGTGTCTTAATCTGTTTTCCAGAGTCAGAAAACATATGTCCAGTGTAGAGGAGAATCTTTTCACTTGTCTTGAGTGTTCTCAAACCCACAGTCTTGCCTTTGCTTCTTGAAAATTCTAGCAAGCTCCAATATGGAGTAAAATGATGGATTTGTAATTTGGATTGCAATGGGAGTTTTTCTGCTTAAAATGTGAGAAATAATGTGTGTGATTTCTGGCAGACATGTTCAGAAGAAATAGGCAATTAGGGATGCTTTCTACAACTGCTTCTGTGACTGCAGAGGCAACTGGTGAGATATAGCTTAATTGAAATCTCAAGGTGCCTGCAGTCAGCAGAGACTGTCTAGTGCCTCATACTGGGTGGGTATTCTAAAATCTCACTTTTAGTTTGAACAACTTAGGTCTAATTATACACCACTCATGCAGAATAATCAAGATCAACATAACTAACAAAAGGATAATGAAAATCTGGAGTAGTCTTTTATAACATTTTTTTAGACTATGAAGAACTAAGCATTGTATTAAAAAACACAGAAATGGATAAAAGCATTGATATATGTAATACAGAAGAAATTATTTGACTTATCTAGTTATTTAAAATTTACTATTATTCTAACTTGGTGGGGGCTGTCCAATATAGATGCCAGTGGAAACAAATGAACATCAATAACTGTAAGCATGACAGAAGAAATGACAATGTTTGGGATGTACTAAGATCAATAAACTGTTGTACTTATTAATACTTAAAAATAATTGTACAAAGATAGGTTTAGAATTGTACCACTCAGGAACACATATTAGGTATAAACTTGAAAGCATTTTAAACAACAACCTAATAAGTATACAAAGTACCATTTAGTAAGAAGTGGGAATTGAAAGCCACTTAGGGGCTGTTTCTATGACAGATTGTGGTATACACCGAGAAGCTAGGCACATAGAAAAAGAGAATGTGAAGGGCATTATAAATGTACTGGATGGCTGCAAGTGAAGCACTAGAAAAACAAGCAAGAAGGGAGAATGCTTTCCCATGTGTGTGAACTGGCCATACCTGTGTTTTTTCTATACTGAGCTAGTGTTAAATGCATATTTTCATTTCAGTGAATTAGTGGAGGCACCACAGGTCTTAGGTTCCTAGATCTGAGAATATGATTCACAACAGAACTAGTGCGAACAGAAGAGGCATTACAAAGAAGAGGGCAAAGAAAAAAATAAATACGTCGTTAGAAACAGTAGTAAAATGGGAACATACATTATTGTAGCCAAGTGGCAGAGTGCATTTACACCAAACAAGGGAAATGTCAAGAGTTCATGGACTTTGCAGAGAAACTAACCAGATACACTATCTGCTACGGGGATTTTACCTCTAACTGGTAATGAGAAAAGCAAAACCAGGAAAAGAATCAGTGTTTCATAAATCCATATTTTGCACAATATAAAGAAGAACAATTTCTCAAATATGGTCTATTTTATGAGCATTGTACCTCAGGTTTGCCTAAATTAAAAACCCAGGGAATTAAGTAAATACTACCAGAGGAAAGATTTATTTTTATTTCCTCAAATTAAAAGTCTGTAACACAGATGACCCAACAGGTGTTGAACGAACCCCTTAACAGAATTAAATCATACATGTAAATTAATTCTACAAATTGCTCTCAAATGGCATTGGAATCACAGTGCTGATTTTGATGTGCCAACAGCACATGTTCCTGTTGGGCATAATTCTTAATGAGATGCATGGGAAATTCTGAATTAGATGAATATTTAAAGTTGTCTTTAGGGAAATCCTAAATTAGAATTCACTCCAACAATTTAATTGAAAGGTCAACTGCAATAGAATCTATAACATAATGGAAACAAGTGGCAGTTAACACATTTAGGTGAAGGTATTAATCCCTTCTAGAATTAGGAGACAAAAGTTCTTATTTTTTACAAGTTTCTCCAAGGAAACAAAATATAATTCTGTTTGTATCAAATAAGGGAAATTATTTAATTGTATATATGCTATTTCTGAAAAAGGCAAAATTTCAAGTTAGAAGGGTGCATATCTATATATTCTTTTATTATTTGCTTTTGACATTTCCTGAAAATGGCTGCCAACTCTTAAAAATATTGAAAATAACTTTGAGTTACTTGTAAGGAGGTTCTCTACATATATATATATATATATATATATATATATATATATAGTTAAATTATATATAATTTGTATAAATAGATATGGAATTTAATATGTAATAAACAAACTATGCATGTTAATATTTTCCTTTTTGAGGTTATATAATAATGACACCATCCACCCTTTTCTTTTCTGACACCAAACCTCCCCATTTATCTTCCCTTACTCTCTTTGAAATTCTTTTTCATCAATTGGTGTATATATGTATGTATTACATAAAATTCCTAAAATTATAAATAATACCTGTTTGGTGTATATAATTTAATTTGTATGCATGTTTTCAAAGCTGTTTGGTACTGAATACCCAATTGATGTACTCTTCCCTGTGGAAGGCTATTTATCTCTCAACATTCTTTAGTGTCTATAGTTCTTCATGTAGGATTTAGGCTTCCAGTGCTTTTCCCTCCCATATTAGCATTTTTATCGCTGTCCTTTTTTGGCTCATATTTAGGTAGTCATGTTACAGACATTTTATGGGTTGTAGCTTCTGAAATTCCTAGAAGACACAATCTTCCAGAAAAGCCTCTAATCCTTTGGCTCATATAAACTCTGAGCACATTTTTCTCAAAGAATTCTTGAGGTTTAGGTGCAGAAATTGTATTACACACACACACACACACACACACACACACACACACACACACACACACACACAGAGTGGGTTCCACAACTGTCATTACTCTGTCCTAGAGCCTAAGACTACCTAACAAAACATCAATCACAAGAAGCCCTCCTTGTATTTGTTGGTCAAGGTTGTCCAAGAGACTCCCCAAACTTCACAGACTATTGTGATTTTTCACTGGTTTCTCTCCTCCTCCCTAAGGACTGGCTTTCATGGTACCAGAAGGTACCATGCAGCTACCAAAGGAAGAAAGCCACCAAAAGTCTTACCTATTTATGCTGCCAATATATAGCTAAGGACAAGCATGACATGATAATCCTAAATTGTAGCAGTGGCACACATATGTTGTTAAAAGCATGGCTCTCTAATTGGACATAAGATCCACTCGATAAAAGAGAAATCATGTCTGACAATGGAAACCTGGCAAACTGTCCCAGACTAGTAAAGTCATGGATCTCTGAGGATAATCTATAACCAATTGGACTAACCAGAACAATCCCTAAAGACAGTCTAAGTGTTTATCCTTATTCAACAGATAATTTTAGTCTTCACCCCACACCAGGGAAAGTTCTTTTACTGAAAACTATTACCAATCAAAATACATAGTTGCATTAGTTTTATACTAGAAAGACTAGTAAATGCAAAACTTCAAACATAGCTGCAACTTCATCTTGAAGAATAATATTTGCAGAAATAAATGTGAAAATCAACATAATGATCACCATGCAAATTACTGGATTATAGAGATTTAATTGGATGTGTTTAATTTTACAAAGGAGAAAGGGTATTTATTCCATGTTGCCACCCTGACAAGACAAATAGAGAGATTTAGATCAAATAAGCCCTTGTCCCACAGTTCATTTTCAGTGTCCTTATATGAAGTTTAGGTTTAAATAGACAGCAAGGGGTACCCATACCTAAAGTGTCCTGGTCAGGTTATGTCCTCTGCACCCTTTGCCATTGTCTTGGGGCTGGTACAAAGTTTTTATTTTTATCTCAAGCAGAAATTACAAATTCACATAGTCTGGCTATTCAAATTCCCTTTTATATACTCCACTGAATAATATCCACTATAAATCATTTGAAACTTAGTATGCAGGAAATTGCCTGTCTTTTAAAATAAAAATATTTTTCATTGTCTACTTTAGTTATATTTGGCACTGAAATTATTTCTTTAGTTTTCATCTAAATATAAGGTAAAATAAAGTTTAACTTTTACAATCTGATCATCGATGTTTATTCTATTTTGCATTTAATTAAATTTTTTCCAACTTCTTTGATTCTATTTTAAAAATGTGTATAGATTTCCACTGAGCCTTCTGAGTTAGACATTATCCAGTTATTTTCCATGTCTAAGTCTTCATACAACCTGTCCTTCCCTGGTTTGCTTGAGTTCAATTAACATGGAAATTCTGAAGGACCTTTATAAATGCATATCAGCCTTCTTCAAAGATTTGCCTGTTCTTCTTTGAAGTAACGTATTAGTCATCTCCAAATGGATGTTAAGATTCTCTTTTTGGCAATGCCTATTTTTAAGTATAAGTTAATTGGCCCAACATCAACTATCAAAAGATGGCTGCATGTATTAAAGGATAAATGGTACTTTTGTGTGATTTTTTTAAATGCAGAGGTCCTGTAAGAAGGCTTATTCTTTGAAGTTGAAACATTTTTACAAACTATGCATGTGTGTTTGAACCTGTCCACATCACATTTTGTTTGTCCAAACAAATCTCCAAATGCTTCATGTGTAAGCTAGAAATGTTCCAATAAACAGTGAAGATGTCAGAAACATAATGAAGAACAAGAAAAACAATGAAGCCAGATGTTATTTTCAAAGCCTCTATATCTTACATAGATGTAATATGAAATGTATAATGCCCATAATATTGAAAATTATATAAAGAAACTAAGTCTGCTTGGAGAACATAGCTTTTTAATAACAGATGGTGAGCAGTAGGGCTTCTATCAATCACATGGTAGAGAAATTGGCAGTGCTGTAACTCTCAGCAATAGAGATGCATGTACTTATTGGTTATCCTGTTCACTGATAAATAAAGTGGAAAAAATTCCATTAAACTGTTTTCTTGAGACATTTGTCACAGCCATCGACTGGGATTTTCTGCTCTATCTCTCAAGTTACTACACATGGTGATTTCCCAGGGGTCATATCCACATCACACTGAAACACTTGGCTCTTGTTATCTGAATCTGGGAGCTTGGACCTGTGTCTAAGCATGTTATAATTTACTTTTTTATTGTCAGTCAATTTAAAAGAAAATTTCAATGTGCAAAAAAACACATTGGCTTTTCCACAGGATCTGCATGTTAAAATTGTCATGAAAGTAAAATTAGGATAGGACTAGTTTGAAAGATAATTTCATTATTGGAAGATGAAACTTTGGCTCCTAATTGATAAAATAAATTTAGACAAAGGGCTATAGGCGTGTACCATGCCAAATATTTGCTTTTCATTCAAACTTGATAAATACACTGAAATAATTTTTATCTGCAAATGGTAATATTAAAATAGAATGCAAGGTTTAGTTCTATGGTTTTGAATTGTTTTTCACTCTACTTAAAATATGAATTTTCTGAGCATTATCTAACTTGAGTCTCTGTGGAGTTGAAGAGTAAATATAATGAAAAGTAGTGATAAACTTATATTAAATTATGCAATATCCAATTTGTTAAGGTCAATATCATTTACGGGAAGTGAAAGAAACAGAGCCTACAAATGTTTAAAATATTTTTACATTATCTTTTTCAATCCTTATGTGTTTTTAAACCTCATGTTTTTAGTTATATAAACATTATTATAGCTGTTATCTAACCTCTTATGCAAACTCACTTCTAAAGACACAAAGTTGTCAATGAAATAATGGTTAATGCATCTGCCACTGAATTTCATTGGCTGAGGCAATGGGATTATCTGGAGGCTTTATACATTACTTGGGAGTTTCATTTTTATATATTAGTCTTTTTTAACTTTTATTAGACTTATGGACAATATTGCTGATGCATTACCCAAGCATTTTCTATATTTCAACATTGTGACCAAACATTGTCATCTACAAGGTTCATATGCAAAACCTTTAAATTAAGCTTCCAAAGAAAACACACACACACGCACACACGCACGCACGCACGCACGCACACATACACACAAGCACATAGTCTCATAATATCTTAAATTTCCAATTTTGTGTTGGGCTTTATTTACAGTTATTATAGCCCACAGGTTGTTATGTTTTCCAGGAGGCATTCACTTCATCACTGTTTGATTATGAATTTTCATGCAAGAAATGTACAAGATATGGAGTTACACCCATTCTTAAGAATGTTTCTTATTACCTTCACATACTTGCTAATTTAAAAGTAAAAGATTAAAAAATGTCAGACTAACTCAGTATACATTAATATATCTACATTACTATTTTAGCAAGCTGAATGTTGCTAAAATATATTCTGGTAGAAATATATTCAAGTTCCAGTGTCATGTGAATGTTTGTTTACATAAAAAGAGACCTTTCAAAGAGGTACCACTTAAGGACATAAGACAATATCATTTTTTGTCCCCCGGAGAAGCCCCAAATTCAGAGACAAGTGTTCCTGTGGTGGAGAAAACATCAGAAAAGACTTGGTGTCAATGTGAAGGTGGTAGCCAACACCATAGTAATGTGGCTTCAATCAGTGCAGTGAAGAATGACAACACCCATCACAAACTAAAAACGTGATAAAAAGATTCCAAAGTTTGTGGGTACAGTGGGTGTTTGGCCTTGCTGATATCTTGATTTTAGGGTTTTTGTCTTTTAATCTCTCATTTTAGACAGGCCAGCCAGGCCTCAAATTTGATATGCACCTGAGAGCTGATGCTGAAATTCCAGTCATCTTAACATCTCCTCCCAAATGCTGAGATTTCAATTATTCACCATTATCTTTTGCTCTACAGGATGATAGGTATCAAGCCTGGGCCAGTGTGCCCCTTGAGGAAGCATTGTTCAAACTGAGATCCATCCCAGCGCATGTCTTCCTACAGCCATGTTTTCTGTGGTGTTAGTTACCTTCAGTTGACTAGTTGCAAAAAATAAGTGAAAAATACTATAAAGAAATACACTGATTGACAATCATGTGCCATTCTGAATAGACTCATAAAATGTTGCTCTTGCCTTTTCCATCCAGACTGGGATATAAATTATCCATCTATCCACTCTGTATCTACATGATACACTCCACCCTACATGTGGCCATATCCCTTACAAGGTCAGTGGTTTCTGTATTTCTGTGCTTTGTATTTGAGGAATACATATGGTAAGTTTTAATATTACTAAAATGTAAGAGAAGAAAATGTTGGCAACTTGGATATGCCAATTAGAAAATTGTAATAGAAGATTATAATACATTCCATATAAAAAGGCAAGGACTCTTAACAATAAGGAAAATGTATTCTGGTAATGGTTACAACTACGGAAATAGCAAATCTTTTCAGGAAGTCAGGAAAAGGCAAAATAATTAGTGCAAGCTTTGTTCTCTCACATCAAACTGCAAAATTTATGAACATATCCTAAGTATTTAGTAAATATGAAAATGCATTAAGTTTGTAAACACATATATGAAAAGTAACATAGTTTATGTTGTTTGGCAGTAATCAGTATTCTAGGTATCTAGTAGCTTCTGCAACACACCTTTCTGAATGGAATAGGACAACTATAAATTGATAAAACGTCTCAGGAAATGTATGCATCTATAGATAGTCAAAATGCATGAGAAATAGGGAAGGCCTACTAATTGTAGTTTTCACAAATGCTAGAGGATGTAGCACCTTCATGATGGTACTATAAATTATGTTATGTACTTATGGATAGTGGCCTAATCATGTAAGCAATTGATTCTCATGTTGTCTTTAGCACTTCTGGCAATGAAATAGAAGGATGAGTCATAACCTTGACTGTATCCCCAGTTGACATAAAGGAAAAGTTCTATTGACATTTCATATAACAAAGACATTCAAGTACTTTGCTTAATATAAATATTGCCTCCTTCAAACTCTGATTAATCCTTTTTTCCTATTCAGATAAACACTTTATATAAAAAGCACTAGTACAAAACCTGTGACTTCAGAGAAGATAAACCCTCACTGCAGCCATGCTAACCACAGTTACCTACTATAGAAAACACTTCTACCAGATGCATAAATTCTGAACTGAAAAATGGGAAATGACTGTGGATTACATAGACAAGAAATGCGGGACAAGAGGTGATTATAAAAGACCAATGGTTTCTTCAGATCTATAACATTCTGTAACAAGACAAAAAATGAGTTAAACTTTTCTAGTCATAATGTACAGGACATGTACAAAATACAATAGAGGAGGCTGTTCTGCATCTTGTGGGGAAGTATAGTTTGGAAGGTGAAGTAAAACTAGGCACAACACAGGCACTAACATTGACAATAAACAGAACCTCATGAAATTGAAAAGTTTCTGTAAGGCAAAGGACACTGTCAATAGGACAAAACAGCAGCCTAAGGAATGGGAAAAGATCTTCACCATTTTCAAATCTGACAGAGAGTTGATTTCTAAAATATATAAAGAACTCAAGAAGCTAGATATCAACACACCAAATAATCCAATTTTAAAAATGGACTGCAGATCTAAACAGAGAATTCTCAGGAGAATGATCTCAAATGGCTGAGAAGCACTTAAGGAGATGTTCAATGTCCTTAGCCATCAGTGAAACACAAATCAAAACAACTCTGAGATTATATCTTATACCTGTCAGAATAGCTAAAATAAAAAAAAAAACACCTACAAGCTACAGATCATTCTGGAGAGTATGTGGAGTAAGGAGAACACTCCTTCACTGCTGGTGAGAATGCAAACTTTGTGCAGCTACTTTGGAAGATAGTTTGATGGTTCATCAAAAAACTGAGAATCCACCTACTACAAGACCCAGCTATACTCTATTTGGCATATATCCAAAGGATACTCAATCACACCACAAGGATACTTGCTCAACTATGTTCATAGTAGCCAGAAGCTGGAAACAACCTAGGTGTCCCTCTACCAAGAATGGATAATAAATGTAGTGTATTTATACAAGAGAGTATTACTCATCTATTATAAACAATGACACCGGGAAATTTGAAGGCAAATGGAGGAGATATAAAAAATCATCGTGAGTGAGGTAACCCAGACTGATAAAGACAAACATGTATGTACTCACTCATAAGTGGATATTAGCTGTAAAATAAAGGATGGGTAATAAAGAGCGTTCATCTGGCGAGGGGTCCTGATCTCCCAGGGAAGGGGAAATAGAAGTGATTTTGTGAGTGGACTGAGGGCAGATGAGTATGGGAACATGAGTAATCAAGTTAGGGGGATACATAGAGGAGAATGTTGAGGGGCACTCTTGTTTGTGCTGAAGTCTGGCACAGGGGAATTTCCCAGCAGTCTATGGGGAGGATCTCAACTTAGACTCCTAGCAATACTGGATAAGTAACCTGAACTGTCCTTCTCCTATGACCATATTGGTGTCTGGCCCAATTGTCATCAGAGAGGCATAATCCAGCAAATAACTGATGGAGGCAGATACAAATATTAGATGGCATTCAGGAATCCTCTAAAAGAGGAGGAGAAAGGAGCATAGCATAGGAGCCAGAGGGATCAAGAATGCCATGTGGGAGGCTCACAGAGCCAACTGATGTGAGCACATAGGGGCTCACAGGGACTAAGCCTACATCCAGTTAGAATGCATAAAACTGACCTAGGCATTCTGCATATGTGTTACAGTTTTGTAGCTTGGTCTGCTTATGCAACTGCTAATAGTGGGAACAGGGTTTATCTTTGAGTCTTTAATGGCTTTTTGATTCTATTTCTTTTACTGGGTCAGTTTGTTCAGCCTTAATACATGGGAGGTGCTCAGTCTTACTGCAACTTGATATGCAATGTTTTATTGATACTCATAGGAGACCTGCTCTCTCCTGAATGGAGATGGAAGAGGAGAGGTTGCAGCCAGGATGGAAAATTGATAGAAAAAACAGGCACAAAATTCCAGTAGTTCACATTAAGGAATACCTTAAAGAACCATTAATTTCCCTGAATATACACAAAATTAAGCATCCATCAACAGTTTCATCTCTTTAACATTTAAGCAAAAGTTCAGAAATACAACATTTATTGGATCATATAAATCAAAAGAAACTGAAGAATTGAGAATTAAAGTTGCTTAATATGCTAATCTCTTTGTTTTACAGATCTATGTATTCCTAGATATCCCCCAAATATGACAGCTTGCTTGAGCATTCTCGTATGAATAGCAGACTAGGGATGTTGACTGGTTTTTAGGAACTAAACATTACTCAGATATTTTAGTGGTTTCTATACTGACAATATAGACAACATAGAATGTTAAAACATGCCATTCACTGACAAACTAACCATTTGTGCTTCATTTTTGTTTTTCTAGTATAAGAATTCAAACAATTGTTCCAAAAAATTCATTCATTAACTAAGAGCTGAAAGAAGTTGAGGAGTCTTTATTCTAACACCAGTGTCACAATATTTAGTAATAATAATCAAAATATGACAAAAAATTCTTGACTAACATGCTAAAGTTTTATTCCTTATTTTATGTCTGAGAACTTACTGTTCATTCTTTGTTTAGAATGTCTATGAAACTTTGAAAACAATGATGTTTTAAACATCTCTACATTAAATTAATATTAGGCATTTTTATTTGAATTTATTTCCTAGAGCTGTATACATCATTAAATCTTGATGAATTCCAGCATGGGAAGACCTCATTGTCTTGGCTCAGGGAGTATCCCTCTATGTGGACTGGGCTCCCAAAGTCCACATCTATGCTAGGGATTAGTATTGATCTACTACAGGAGGCCCCATGGATTTCCGAGGTCTCCTCAATGACACCCACATTCCTGGGGTCTGAATCAGTCCTGTGCTGGTTACCCAGCTGTCAATCTGGGGACCAACAGTTCCCCATTGTTCAGGGCAGCTGTTTCTGTGGGTTTCACCAGCCTGGTCTGGACCCCTTTGCTCATCACTCATCCTTCTCTGCAACTTGATTCCATTTCAGTTCAGTGATTAGCTGTGGGTATCTGCTACTACTTTCACCAGTTGCTGGATGAAGGCTATAGGATGGCATATAAGTCAGTCATCAATCTCATTATCATGGGATGGCATTTAAGGTAGCCTCTCCTCTGTTGCTTAGATTGTTAGTTGAGGTCATCTTTGTAGCTGTCCAGACATTTCCCTGGTGCCTGATTTCTCTTTAAACCTAAAGTGTCTGCCTCTATTATGGTATCTCTTATCTTGTTTTCTTCTATTCTCCACCCCCCACCCAGACGCAAACTTTCTGCTCCCTCAATCCTCCTCACCCTTCCTCTTCTCCCCTTCTCATTCTCCTAGCTCCCTCTCCCCCATGCTCCCAATTTGCCAAGGATATCTTGTCCCTTCCCCCTTCTCCAGGGCACCATGTATGTTTCTCTCTGTGTCCTCCTTGTTTCTTAACTTCTCTGGAAATGTGGATTGTGGGCTGGTAATCTTTTGCTCTATATCTAAGATCCACACATGAGTGAGTACATACCATGTTTGTTTTTTGTAATTATGTTACCTTGCACAGAATGGTTTCTTCTAGTTACATCTATTTGCCTGCAAATTTCAAGATTCTATTGTTTTTTTAGGCTGATCAGTACTTCATTTTGTAAATGTACCACATTTTCTCTATCCATTCTTCAGTAGAGGGCAATCTATTATACTTCCAGGTTCTGACTATTACAAATAATGCTGCTGTGAACATTGTTGAACAGATGTCTTTGTTGTATGAATGTGCTTCTTTTGGGTATATGCCTAAGAGTGGAACTGCTTGTAGTAGACTGATTGCCATTTTCCTAAGGAATTGCCATATTGATTTCGAAAGTGGCTGTACAAATTGGCACTCCCACCTGGAGTGTTCTTAAGGAGAACCCTAATTCTTGTTCATAACTCACACCTCACATCATAGAGCTTATGATTATGATGGAAAGATGAAACCACTGGGATGTCCTATAGGAAGAGTGGATGCTGGACTGACCAAAGGACTGAGAAGTGGCAGAAGGGATTACATCTGCCCAATAAGAGTATTCCTGGGACAGCCAATTTAAAGCAAAGTGAATCAGTATTCCTTTGGGACTCCATATCCATACCTTCGTGTGGACCTGGCTTAGCCCTTTCCTCCTGAACCTTTTAGGCTTTGCCTATAACCCAATTCCATTCTTTTCTTTTGGCAGCAAATAGCCAGAAACATTTTTTTTTTTTACCAAGGATTCCTAGATACTAAACTAGGCTGGGTCTCAGCTGAGTGATGTTCAATAAATGTCTCTGGTTTCATGCCTAGCTCTTTTACAACCTCTTGCAGAAGCCCCTCCTCCCACACAAACTCCCTTCACTGAAGTTCCAATCTCTTGGTAAAGACACAGGTTATCCTTAGGCATTCCATCCTGTCTCTCCAGACATCTTCTGTCCTGCTGCAGCCTTCTTGTCGTAACCTTCTTTCCACACCCCTCAACTCCCTGAGGACTTTGTTTCTTTGTGTGTACCAAATCTTGTAAGTACTTTCCTTCAGTCCCTATCAATCTCTACTCCCCCCATTTCTGTTTGTTACTGCCATTCACTGACCTATGGAAGTGCTCTGTACCAGTGGCCCCATGTCCACTACACTTGACTAGGATCCAAAGACTGATAAAGAAATATAATACCCACCCAACAAGGACAAAACCAGATCCCAACATGTAAAATAAACTCAATCATCAAAACTCCAGATTCGCAGACCCCATCACAAAAACACATAAATGAGCCACCAAGACAATATGCCTCCACCAGAACCCAACAATCCATATTACAGTTGGCCTTGAGAAATATATAGCTGAAGTACAACACTAGCATTACAAAATAGCAGTTATGATTATATTTAAGTGCATTAAAGATGTAAACAAATCACATAATGAAGACTGTAAAAATACAAAGAAACAGTAGAACGAGATAATGAAAATAATCCAAAACGTGAAAGTAGAATATAACAAAGAACTAGAATCAATAGATTAAATCAAATTGAAATAGAACTGGAAATGAAAAATTTAAGAAGTCAAACAAAAACTTCAGAGGTAAGACACACCAACACACAACAATATATAGAAAACAAAATCTCGGTGTTGAAGAGAAGCTAGAAAGGCATTCAGAAAACCAAATATACAGGATCAGAAAAGAAATGCTTCCTGGACAAATTCAAAATCAAAACCTATAAAACAAAAAAGTTTATTTAAAGTTGTAAAGGAAAAAGAGCAAGAAACATAAAAGGCAAGCCCATAAGCATAACATCTCACTTCTCAGTGGACACCCTGAAAAATTAAAGGCCAGGGTTGTTGTTTGCAAATTCAGAGACATTGCTGTTGCCAACCCAGACTACTATATTCAGCCAAGATACAAATAAAAATTGGCAATGAAAGGAAAACATTCTAAGATAAGTACAAAATTGCCCAACTATTATCTACCAGTTCAACCCTACAGCAGAAGCACTAGGAGAAAATTTAGTTTGAAGAATGTAAAACAAATAATCTCAGATCACTAAATCATATGTGGGAGAAGAAAATCGCATCACCCCAACAAAATATATCAGGAATAAATAAACACTGCCCATTGACAGCTAACAATAACAGTGATCACAATGCCACAATAGAAAGATACTGATTAATAGACTGGATTAGAAAACAGGATCCATCTTGTGGATACATCCAAGAAACAAGTCTCACCATCAATGGCTGTAGATATTTAGGGTAAAATGATGCCAAAAGATATTCCAAGCAAATGAAAATAAGAAGAAAGAAGGTGTAGTCATTTTAATATCTAGGAAAATAGACTTCAAGCCATACCTAATCAGAAAAGATAAGAAGGATACTTTAAACTCATTAAAGAAAAAAATCAGCAAGAACATAATCATAAACATTTATTTACTAAACACAAAGACACAAGAGTATACAAAGAAAGTTCTACTGTAGCTTAAGTCACATATACTTATTGACTTCATTATCCCATTATCATCAAAAACAATTCATCTAGACAAAAATAAACAGAAAAATTGGGGAGTTAATTAGCATCATAAATCAAATGGACATAGCAGGTATCTGCAGAGCATTACACTACAACACAAAAGAATACAGGTTTTATTTTTTCTTATTGCTGTTCAAAGTAACTTTCTTTAAAATTCAACACATACTTAGACACAAAGCATGTCTCAATAGGTATGAGAAATTTTAAATAACATAAATCCTATCTGTCCGTTGTGGATTTAAGGAGGATGTAAACAACAGTAACAGAAGAAAGTATATGAATTAATGGATAATGAATGCCAATATTGAACAAAAAGTGGATCAAGATAGAAAGCAGGTTTCCAGATTCAAGTTCTGCTGCCCTGCTCGGGGACACCTGAGGCCCAGGGACTGCTAATGGGATCTGAACAGGATCCAACACACCCAGAAACTGCTAAGGCCCCGATAACAGCCCTGCCTCTAGCCACAAGAAGAGGGCAGATGTCAGAGTATTGGATCTGTTTGCATCTACCAGAATGTAACCTTGGTCCTGTACCTACTAGGAGAGGAAGAGACTCATGCTGCACACATCAGAAGAAAGGATGGGAAGAAGACAATATAAAAACACATTCAACAACAACAATAACAACAAAAAACCAATATGACACCACTGGAGACTAGGGAATCTACACCAGCAAGACCTGAACATCACAATGCAGATGAAGCAGAAGAGAATGACCTTAAAAACATCCTCATGAAAATGATAGAGAGAGCTTCAAAGAGGATATGAGAAAATCCCTTAAAGAAATGGAAGAAAAAGCAAACCAAAAATATAGGACATATCAACAAATCTTTCAAGGAAACACTTCAAGACCTAAAAACTGAAATAGAGACAATAAAGAAAGCACAATATGAGGAATGCTGGAAATAGAAAAGCTGGGTAAATGATCAGGAACTAAAGATACAAGCATAACCAACAGAATACAAGAGATGGAAGAGAGAATCTCAGGAGTTGAAGATACATTAGGAGAAATAGACTCATCAATCAAAGAAAATCTTACATGCCACAAATCCCTAAAACAAAATATCCAGGAAATTTGGGATATTGTGAAAAGACCAAACCAAAGAATAATAGGTATAGAGGAAGGTGAAGAAATCCAACTCAAAGGCACGGAAAACATATTCAACAAAATCCTAGAATAAAACTTCTCCAACCTAAAGAAAGACATGCTAATGAAAGTACAAGAAGCCTACAGAACACCAAATAGACTGGACAAACAAAAAAAGGTCTTGACACAAAATAATTAAAACCCCAAACATACAGAATAAAGAGAAAATATTTACACCAGCAAAGGAAAAAGATCAAGTACCATATAAAGGCAAACCTACAGAATTACACCCAACTTTTCCATGGAAACTCTGAAAACCAGAAGGTCCTGGAAAGATATTCTACCTACACTAATAGACCACGGATGCCAGCCCAGACTACTATACCCAGCAAAGCTTTCAATCAATATAGATGGAGAAAACAACATATTCCAGAGAAAAAGATTCCAAAAATACATATCCATCAATCCAGCCCTACAGAAAGTTCTGGAAGGCAAACTGCAACCCAAGGAAGTTAACTACAATCAGAAAAATATAGGTAATATATAATTCCACTTTACCAACAGCCAAAAGAAAAAAAGGAGTGGAAATCCACACATAATTTAACCACCACCACCAAATCCTAAACAAATAAGAATGAATAATAAATGGTCATTACTATCGCTCAATATTAATAGTCTTAACTTGCCTATAAAAAGACACAGGTTAGCAGAATGGATAAGAAGACAGAATCCATCCTTCTGCTGCATACCTGAAACACTCTTCAACTTCAAAGACAGACGGTACCTAAGAATTACAGGTTGGGAAAAGATTTTCCATCAAATGGACCCAAGAAACAAGCAAGGGTAGCAATCCTAATATACAACAATTTGGACTTTAAACTAAAATCAACCCAAAGAGATGAAGGAGGTCACTTCCTACTCATCACAGGAGAAATCCATCAAGATAAAGTCTTAATTCTGAACATTTATGCCCCAAATACAATGGCATACATGTTTATAAAAGAAACATTGCTAAAACTAAAATCACATATAAAACTGCACACACTTATACTAGGAGACTTCAACACTCCACTCTCACCACTGGACAGGAATTCGAGAAAAAAATCTTAACAAAGAAACAAAGGAACTAATAAAAGTTATGGCCCAATTGGGCTTAACAGACATCTATAGAACTTTCCATCCAAATACAAAACAATATACCTTCTTCTCACTGCCACATAGAACCTTCTCTAAAATCAACAACATAATTTGCAACATAGCAAGCCTCAACAGGTACAAGAAAATTAAAATACCCCCATGTATTTTATCAGACCACCATGCTTTTAAGTTAGAATTCAACAACAGCATGAATTGCAGAAAACCTACAAACTCATAGAAAGTAAATAATGCCCAATTGCACAATTTCTGGGTGGAGGAACGAATAAAAAATGAATTAAAGATTCCTAGAATTCAATGAGAATGTGGTTATAACATACCCAAACTTATGGGACACTTTGAAAGCATTGCTAAGAGGAAAGTTCATAGTGCTAAGTGCCCACATGAAGAAACAGGAAAATAATCACAATAGAGAATTAATGGCAGAAATCAAAGCTCTAGAACACAAAGAAGCCAATACACCCTAGGGGAGCAGACACCAAAATTAATCAAATTGAGGGCTGAAATCAATAAAGTGGAAACTAGGACAACAATACAAAGAATTAATATAACAAAGTGTTGTTTCTTTGAGAAAATCAACAAGATAAACAAACCTTTATCCTAACTTAGCAAACTGCAGAGAGTGAACATGCAAATTAATAAAATCAGGAATGAAAAGGGAGACATAACAACAGACACGGAGGAAATCCAGAGAATTATCAGGTCATACTTCGAAAATCTATATTCCTCAAAATTCAAAAAACCTCAAGGAAAAGGACAATTTTCTGGATAGATTTCACTTACCAAAATTACATCAAGAACAGATAAGCAACTTGAATAGACCTATAACCCCTAATGAAATAGAAGCACACATCAAAAGTTTCCCACCAAATAAATCCCAGGGCCAGATAGCTTCAGTGCAGAATTCTACCAGAAAGTCAAAGAACAGTTAACATATATTCCCCTCAAAGTATTCCACACAATTGCCAAACTCTTTTTACGGGACTACAAGTACCTTGGGACACAAGCCACACAAAAAGACAAAGCTAGGAAAGAGACCTATAGACCAATATCCCTCATGAACATTGATGGAAAAATAATAATATTCTGGCAAATCATATCCAAGAAAATATCATAGAAATCATCCACCATGATCAAGTAGGCTTCATCCCAGGGATATAAGGATGGTTCAACATATGAAAATCCATCAATGTAATCCACCATATAAACAGACTGAGAAAAAAAAACACATTATCATCTCATTAGATGCTGAAAATGCCTTTGACAAAATCCAACACCCCTTCATGGTAAAGGTCTTGGAGAGATCAGGGATAACAGGACTAAACTTCAACATAATAAAAGCAATATACAGCAAGCCGATAACCATCACCAAATTAAATGGAGAGAAACTCAGTGCAATTCCTCTAAAATCGGGGACAAGTCTGGCCACTCTCTCCATACCTCTTCAATATTGTCCTTGAAGTTCTACCTAGAGAAATAAGACAAAAAAAGGAGATCAAGGGGATACCAATCATTACAGGAGAGTACTTCCTGAACATTACACTAGTTGCAAAGACCGACACTGAGATCAACAATTGATAAATGGGACCTCCTGAAACTGAGAAGCTAATGTAAGGCAAAGGACACAGTCAGCATAACAAAACGGCAGCCCACAGACTGGAAAAAGGTATTCACCAACCCCTCAACTTACAGAGGGCTGATTTCCAAAGTATACAAAGAACTCAAGAAGCTTGTCTCCAAAACACCAAACAATTTAATTAAAAAAGTGGGGTACAGAACTAAATAGACAATTCTCAATAGATGAATCTAAAATGGCTGAAAAACACATAAAAAAGTGTTCAAAATCCTTAGCCATCATGGAATTGCAAATCTAAACAACTCTGAGATACCATCTTATTCCTGTCAGAAAGGCTAAAATCAAAAACACCAATGGTAGTTTATGCTGGAGAGAATGTGGAGAAATTCTCCACTGCTGGTGGGAGTGCCATCTTGCACAGCCACTTTGGAAATCAGTATGGTGACTCCTCAAGAAAATGGAAATCAGTCTACCACAAGAACAAGCAATTCCACTCTTAGGCATATACCCAAAAGAAGCACATTGATACAACAAGGACATCTGTTCAACTATGTTCACAGCAGCATTACTTGTAACAGCCTGTACTTCGAAGCAACCTAGATGTCCCTCGACTGAAGAATGGATAGAGAAAATGTGGCACATCTCCACAATGGAGTACTACTCTGCAGAAAGAAACAATAGAATACTGAAATTTGCAGGCAAATGGATGGAACTAGAAGAAACCATTCTGAGTGAGGTAACCCAGTCACAAAAAGACAAACATGGTATGTACTCACTCATATGTGGATTTTAGACATAGAGTAAAGGATTACCAGCCTATAATCCACACTGCAAGAGAAGCTAGTAAACAAGGAGGACACTAAGAGAGACATACGTGGTCCTCTGGAAAAGGGGAAAGGGACAAGATTTCCTGAGCAAATTGGGAGCATGGGGGAGGGGAGAGGGAACTAGGAGAATGAGAAGGGGAGAAGAGGAGGGATGAGGAAGACATGGTGTGGTAGCAAGGTTGAGTTGAGAGAAGAACAGAAGAGAGAGAGATAAGAGATAATTATAGGCTTAAAGAGAAATGTCTGGAGAGCTACAAAGATGACACCAACTAACAATTTAAGCAACAGAGGAGAGGCTACCTTAAATGCCCTCCCATGATAATGAGATTGATGACTGACTTATATGCCATTCTATAGCCTTCATCCAGCATCTAGTGGAATTAGAAGTAGCCAACCACAGCTAAGTAGTGAACTGTACTGGAATCCAGTTGCAGAGGACCAGTGTTTAGCAAAGGGGTCCATACCAGGCTGGTAAACCCCACAGAGACAGCTGCCCTGAACAATGGGGAGCTCTTGGTCCTCAGATTGATAGCTGGGTAACCAGCATGGGACCGATCCAGACCCCATGAACATGGGTTTCAGTGAGGAAACCTCGGAAAATCATGGTGCCTCTGTAGTAGATTAGTACTTATCCCTAGCATAGATGTGGACTTTGGGAGCCCAGGGGTGGGCAAAGGCCCTTTCCCAAAGGATATGATAGACTCTGGTGATCCCCTATGGAAGGCCTCACCCTCCCTTTGGTACAGAAAGGATATGTGATAGGTTCGGTTTTATTTGGGGGATGGTACGGGATGAAGGGATGGAGAGGGAACTGGGATTGACATGTGAAACAATCTTGTTTCTAATTCAAATAAAAAATCTGTAAAATAAGATAGAAAGCAAAATATAAAAAATAGAATTGAATGAAAATGAAAACAAAACATGTCCAAGCATATGGGACATATGAAGGAAGTTTTAAGAGACAACTTTATAGATTTAAGGATCTATATGAAAACACTGGAGAGATTTTAAATTGTGCTACAAAGATATACTAAAAAATATCATGCTGTTGATATAAAACAGAAACATCGATAAATGAAGTTAAACTGAAGTTCACACCTATGAACCCATGATTTTTGATAAAGAAATCAAAAATACACATTAATGAAATGACAACAGCTTCAGCAATTCAGTGTTGGTCAAACAGGATGGCTGCTTGATAAAGAGTGCCAATCAATTAATGCTACTACCGTGACAAAAAAATCAACTCCAAATAGATCAAGCACCTCAACTAAGACTAGATTTCCTAAATCTGACAGAAGAGAAGTGAAGAATAATCCTCGGATCACTTGTACTTTCAGAACCCAACACTGATAGCAGAGGCAAAAATAATGACAATTAATATAAATGGGATTCTAGGAAACTGAAAATCTCTGTGCCAAAGTACACCATTATAAAGAGAAACTGCCATGCTACAGAGACAAGATATTTACCAATTATGTATTTGATAAAGACTTAGTATCTAAAATCTCTAAAACAATGAAAAATAAATAAATATCAAGAAAACAACCCCTATTAAAGCAGAAATAAGCAGGAAGTTTTCAAAAGAAGAAACACAATTGACTAAGAAGCAATTTTAAAAATATTCATTATTTTCAGTCATCAAGAATATCAAAATTTCTTTAATATTTCATCTTACACCAGTTAGAAAGGCCAAGATCAGCATAGAAAACGACAGAACATGCTGCAAGGATGTTGGGTAAGGAGAATACTCATCCTTTGTCAGTCAGAGTGAAAACTTCTACATCCACTATGGATATCTATGACATGGTTCCTTAGGAAGTTAGGAATAGAACTACCTCAAGATCCAGCTATATCACTATATACCCCAAGGGCTCTACATATTAATTAGGACAGAGATACATGCACATTGATGCTTATTGCTCCTCTGATCATAATAGCCATAAACTGGAAACATCTAGATGCCTCAATTAAAGAATAGATAATTAAAATACAGTACTTTCACAAAATGGAATTTGAAATACAAAATTATGAAATTTGCAGGTAAATGGATAGAGATAGAAAATATCATTCTGAGTGAGATAATATAAGCCACCAAAACAAATACTATTTTTCTATTATATGTGTATATTAATTTCAGGTGTTTTTCAGGAGAAGTAAAATCTATATAACCACAGAGTTTTGGTACCTGTTAAGGGAATATATGGGGAGAAGTTCTCCTAAAGAAGGAGAAATAGAATAAATATATTGTTATGGTGAGGTAGGGGGACATTGGAGAGGGTGGGCTAAAATGGTATGGAGAAGTGAAAAAAAGGGGGAAGGCATATGGATAAGGGCAACTAACACTGAAGGCCACTTGAGGGGCCATATTGACATCTGATACTAACAAAGCTTATTAAAATGCATACATATATGAAAAAACAACTTAATAGAATCAATAAATAGGAGGGAACACAGTGCCTCAATTAAACATGCTACATCTCCAAGTGTTACCCCCCAATTCCAAGTATTACTTATATCTAGCTGAGTCTTTGGCCAGAAAGGCCCCATAGAAACCTGCAAACATATCAAGCTATTGCCAAGATTATTGTTTGGTCTGCACAAACTGATATTGCTGAAGACAATACTAAAAATGGCCATGTTACAACACACAGGGCGGTCACTAATTCTGTTAGAATTAGTGAGACAGGGAAATGGACATGTGGTTCCATTCCTAACCAAGAAGCTATCTGCAATTGGTATACATTAGTAAAGGACAAGCTCGTCTCCATTAGATTCAAATTATGTCTACTAACCACACTTCAGTTTAGGCCACATTCCCAGGAGGGGATGGCCAAAACTAAACTAACTCATTGCTATTTTATAGACTTCTTGCCTCATATAGCATTTTTTAGGTATACTTCTGTCTTACTGGTCTTTTGCTTATATATTTTCGTTTCTGAATTTCTGTTTTTGTGGATTTTTATTAATGTGGAAGGTTTTTTGTCTACTTTTGTTTTTATTTTAAAAGAGAGAAAGAAATGGCATGGAGGCCAATGGGTGGGTGGAGCATGGGGAGGAACTGGGAAAGGTGTGGATGAAAGTATGATTAGAACACATTTTACATAAACAAATATCTTCAATAAAAAGTAAAATGAGGATAATTAGCATCATTTCTTTGTCCTCTGATGGACATAGTGTGCTAAGGGTGCATACAGCCTCATAAGCTACTGCCAGATAGGTCACAACTAGGATATAAACTGCTTTTGATATACATATTCATGTTATATATAAATATGTGAATTTATATTGCAGAAGAGAGAAATGAATTTAAGAGGGAAAGACAAAGTAAGAATTTAATGTCATCATTGAGCCATCTATTTTTAATTCCGTGACTCAACAAAATTCCTTAGCAGTTAAATAATTTATTTTCATAGCATGCAGGCATACACATGCTTGATGATGCATTGTGAGAATACTGGCTGTTTTGTTTTTTAGGCCATATTTAGAAATACTGAAAAGACCAAAATATTAATTCTATAAAACTTTATTAATAAGAACTTCACAATATATTCTTTAATTTCTATTATAGCAGTTGAAATATAGAGTATAGGATTAGGCACAGCTTTGAGTAGCAAAAAACAGACTTAAGGCAGTCACTTGGTTTTATCATGAAAAAGACCAATCTATATTGAATGACTAGTAAGTCATTTTTTATCATTATCTGTTTCTAAAAGTCTTTTTTTGGAAGGGCAATAGAATATATGTGTAGATTTTACAGGTAGTCCGGAGGCAGGTGGGGATGGGAACAGGAGGGATCAGATTAGGGAGGGAGAGGTGGAGGGAGAGGGTATGGAGAGACTAAAATTGGGGATATTTGTGGGGGTAATTTGAAAACTTAGTAAAGTAGGAATTCCCTATAACCTAAGAGGGTGATCCTAGTGGAGACTCCTAAAAAAGGAGGATATGGAGGCTGAAACTGGCCAAATTCTGTAAATAGAAAAGGCTCCCAGTATTGGGACTAGTACACTACCCCTGCCACAAAACCCTCAACCTAAGATGTGCTAGGGCATTGGTGGCTCAGAGGTTGTAGGAGTAACATGTTTCAATTACTGGCCCATTTAAGGCTCACAGCACAAGAGGGGGTCCAAGTATGACACACTTCCTGGATGGCCAGGAACCAGAGGGCCACAGGCTTGACAGCCCAGAGACCTAGGATGGAACAAAACACAACTGGGATAAAAGTCAATGATTCCTAATGATATTCTTCTCTACTAATTGGTTGGTGTCTAGACCAATCATAATCAGAGTGTTAGGTTGATGGGAGCAATGAAGAGACCCAAAGCCAAACATTAGCTGGAGCTCAGGGAACACCACAAAAGAGTAGGAGAAATGATTGAAGCCGCCTGAGAGGTCAAGGATTCCAGGAGAACATGGTCAGCATAATCAATTAAGGCTCATAGGGGCTCACAGATACTGAAGCAGCAAACATGGAGCCTACAAGGGTCTTAACTAGGACCTCTGTATATATGTTGTGGTTGTTCAATGTGGGGATTTTGTGGAATTCCTAACAGTGGGAGTAGGTGTGCCTCTGACTCTTGCCTGCGCTTGGGACCATTTTCCTCCTACTGGATTGCCTTGTTGAGCCTTGACTATGAGGGTTGTGCCTAGTCTTATTGAATCTTGTTATGCTGAATTTGGTTGATTTCTCTGGAAGGAGCTGTGAATATTGGGGGAGGGCAACTGGAGAGGATGTGGTTATGATGTTCTACGTGAGGAAAGATTTAAAAAAAAAGAAAAAGAAAGACTTAAGTATGGATGGAATATATAGTTTTATGTATAAAATATGTATATTATCTCATGTATACTAATTACATAATATGTAACATAAAGTTTTACTTCATATAGATATATAATAAATAAACCATAAGCAATTTCAAATAAAAAGTTTGCTTCTTCTAAGTACCATGTCACAACTCTTGACTATTTTTGAATAGGTGTATTCTGATATATATATATATTATATATATATATATATATATATATTATATGTATGCATATGTATTTTCATATATATATATGAAAAATAAGCATTTTTCACACTGTACCCTGAGAAATTTTACTTAACAATGAGATTTAATCTGCTTGTTCCAGTTGTAAATATTTTATTTAGAAAAAATCATTTTACATATCAATACCCCCATTCCCTCTACCTCTCATCCTCCCATGTTCCCTCCCAACCCCCAAAACCACCCCCCACCAGCTACCCAAGGACGGTGAGGACTTCCATTGAGGAATCATCAAGTCTTTCACATCATTTGTATCTGGGCTGGAATAGTATCCTTCCATATGCAAAGGGCTCCCAAAGTCCTTTTGTGCACTAGGGATAAATACTGGTTCCACTGTTAGAGATCCCATAGTTTGCCCAGGACTCCTAACTGGCACCCACTTTCAGAGGGTTTGGTTCAGTACAATGCTGGTTCCCCAGCTTTACGGCTTGGGTCCATGTACTCTCACAAGCTCAGGTCACTTGGTTCTGTAGGTTTCTCCAGCAAGTTCTTGACTGCTTTGCTCATCCCTCCTCCCTTTCTAAAACTGGATTCCAGGAGTATGGATCACTGCTTAGCAGAGGGCAACTGCTTCTGTTTTCATCAGCTACTGGATGAAGGCTGTTCAGGGCCATGGTTTGCTTTTATGTTGGTTCCCTAGCTGTCAAGAGTGGGTTCCATGAGATCCTACTTTCTCAGGTCAGCTGTTTCTGCAGGCTTTCCCAGCGTGGTACTGACCCATTGGTTGGTACTCCTTCCTTTCTGGAACTGGATTCCTGGAGTTGGGCTCAGAGCTTAGCTGTGGATCTCTGCTTCAGCTTCTGTCAACTACTGGATGAAGGCTCTAGGATGGCATTTAGGTTGGTCACCGTTCTCAATATAGAAGGGTAGTTAAGGTAGCCTCTCCAGTATTGTTTAGGTTCCCAGTTGGGGTCATCCTTGTGGATCCGTGTACAATTCCCTAGTTCCATATTTCTCTTTAAAGCTATAGTGGCTCCCTCTATTGATATCTCTTTTCTTGTTCTCTTCTATTCCTCTCCCTACTCAATCTTCCAGAACCCTCATGATCTCCCTTTCTCCTCTTCTTCCTTCCTCTTCTACTACTTCCGCCCCTCATGTTCCAAATATGTTCAGGGGCTCTTGTCTTTTCTGCTTCAATAGGGCACTGTGTATGTCTCTATTACAGTCTTCCTTGTTTCCTTGCTTCTCTGGAGGTGTGGATTTTAGGCTGATAATGATTTTCTCTGTGTCTAATATCCATATATGAGTGAGTACATACCAAGTTTGTCTTTCTGTGACTGGATTATCTCACTTAGGATGGTTTATTCTAATTCTATCCACTTGCCTTCAAATTTCAAGATTCCATTGTTTTTCTTCATTGAGTAGTAGACCATTGTATAAATGTACCACATTTTCTGTATCCATTCTTCATTTGAGGATTTGTGGGGGCATCTAGGTTGCTTCCAGGTTCTGTCTATTACAAATAATGCTGCTATGAACATAGGTGAACAAATGTCCTTATTGTATGAATGTGTATCTTTTAGGTATATGCCTAAGAGTGGGATTGTTGGACCTTGAGGTAGACTGATTCCCAACTTTCTGAGTAATTGCCATATGATTTCCTAAGTGGCTGAACAAGTTTGCATTCCTACCAGTAGTGGAGGAGTGTTTCCCCTTTCTAGACATTCTCTCCAGCATGAACTGTCATTTCTGTTTTTGATTTTACCCATTCTTACCAGCGCAAGATGGTATCTCAGAGATGTTTTCATTTGCATTTCATGATGAGTAAGGATGTTGAGCACTTAATTGTCTTTCAGCCATTTTAGATACCTCTATTGAGAATTCTCAATTTAGTTTTGTTCCCCTACTTTTTAATTGGATTATTTGATGTTTTGGTGACTAGCTTCTTGAGTTCTTTGTATATTTTAGAGATCAGCCGTCTCTCTGATGTGGGGTTGGTGAAGATCTTTTCCCATTCTGTGGGCTGCTATTTTGTCTTGTTGACTCTGTCCTTTGCCTTACACAAGTATCTCAGTTTCAGGAGGTCCCATTCATTGATTGTCGATGTCAGTGTCTATGCTACTTGTGTTATGTTCAGGAAGTTGTATCTTGTAACAATTCATTCAAGGGTGCTTCCCACTTTCTCTTCTAAGAAGTTCCATGTGGCTAGATGTTGATTTCTTTGATCCATTTGGACTTAATTTTTGTTAGTGGCTATAGATACGGATCTATCTGCTATCTTCTACCCACCCGTTATGCCAAACCAGTTATGCTAGCACCATTTGTTGAAGATGTTTTCTTTTTTTCATTGTATAATTTTAGCTTCTTTGTCAAAAATCAGGTGTTTGTAGGAGTGTGGACTAAATCAGGGTTTTCAATTCTATTCCATTGGTTTACCTCTCTAATTTTGTGCCTATAACTCAAAAAAAAATTCAGTAGCTCTACTATATACAGATGATAAATGGGCTGAGAAAGGAATCAGAGAAACATCATTCTTTATAATAGCTACAATCAACATAAAATATCTTGGGGTAACACTAATCAAACAAGTGAAAGACTTGTATAGTAAGAACTTTGACTCTTTAAAGAAAGAAATTAAGAAGATACTAGAAAATGAAAAGATCTCCAATGCTGTTGGATAGGTAGGATCAACGTAGTAAAAATGGCAATCTTGCCGAAAGCAATCTAAAGATTCAATGCTATCCTCATCAAAATCCCAGCACAATTCTTCACAGACCTTGAAAGAATAATACTCAACTTTATATGGAAAAACAAAAGACCCAGGATAGCAAAAACAACCCTGTACAGTAAAGGAACTTCTGGAGGCCTCACCATGCCTGACTTCAAGCTCTATTATAGAGCTATATTGCCTATTTTTTTTTCTTTTTTGATGTTTTATTTGCTAAATTTTTCTAGAGATAGATCTATGGAGTATATGATCCTTCAAAATCCCTATTGATGTCATATCCCTGTTTTATCACAGGGTTTATCCTAGTAATATATCAAAATGTTATATACATATAAAAGGATGAAAGCTGCATTGTTTTCCTATTCCTCAACATAAATTACACAATTATCAATAGAAATATTTCAGTCTTGGATTTTTAATGTTTGTGCCTTGGAGTACTTGTCAAATTAAATCTTTAGAAGCAATGATCCCTTCTTCATTTCTGTAAGAATCTAGGAATAATTGCTTCTTCCTTGTTTTACAAACTGTGGCAAAAAAAAATCTTTGGATCCTATAAATTAGGTTTTAATATTTATGGCTGTTTTGAATATATTTATGAACAAGAACTTTCTTGATAAAATAATTAGTAAAGTTCCTTCAGGCAATGGAGAGAAAAAATGTATTTCTCTACAAAGGATTATAGAAAATTCATGACAAATGCACGAGAAAGAAGAATAAAAATGCAGAACTCTATCTCAGGCCCCAAAGAAATAAAGTACAAAGATCAAAATGAGGAAGCAGTTCTTGCTCATTAGGAAACGGTCGGGTAAGTTATCGTTTCTTTCCAAAATGTATGAGTTGTAGAATAATTGAGCATACCCAGCCATGCAGAATTACATTCCACAAGAAAATAGAAAACAGACCTAAAATAAATGTTACATAGCTTAAAAATATATCACCATGAACAGAAGTAATGATTTTATAGGAATAATAATAAATATCTCAAAAGTTAAAGGAAATATATCTAAACATTGTGCTTTGGTATAAGTGTACATTGATTTAGTTATAGTTTTTTTATTTGATAGAACAAACTGTCACTTTTGTTACTAGTAAAACACAGATCTGTACCTTTTAAATGTGTGTGTAAACTATATGTGATAAGGTGCTTTTATATACTAGCTAAACTAGTAATTTTTAAATATTTTAAAGCTTTTAAAGGAAACCATCACTGTTAAAGTAGTGAGCATCTTGTATTTTACACGAAGATTATATATGCTTTTAATCCAGGTAGTGTCAGCCGTATGACTTTTTTATTAGAGTAATATCAAATACACAGTTTTATTTAAGTTATAAAAAGTTGAATTTATAAACAAATGGAGAATTGTATAGGTTTTACAAAGTGTAATATTGCTCTCATTGCAAAAAAAAAAACTTTTATAGTATTTGGATAAAAGCCATCCCTAACACGCCAGACGTGATGAACTCTTCTCATTTTGATTTATATTTCCTTCATGATCAGAGATATTTAATCTTTTTCCCAGGGCATTCTTCTGCTGTGATTGCCGAAGGTTCCATGAAAAAATAATCGTCTAAATTTCAATCTATTATTTTGGGATTTGTTGCTGTATTGTGTTTGTTTCTTTTTCTGAACTGGAGTTCATATCAGGTGTATGTGCTACAAGTCTTGTGTCATGTCCCTTTTAGTGCTGTGATTGCTTTATTCTGTGAAGGCTTGGTGTTTGATATACTCACATTGTTTAATTCTTCTGCTGTCTGAGCTTTATTGTAATACACAAACAATCATTTCCAAACCAAAAGTCCAGGATGCAGTTTGCTCAATTTAATTGTAGGTCTATTATGTGTTCCAGGCATTTCACATCTAGGAAACAGACATTCTCCTTCTGCTTACTTACTCCATTCATTTTCCTGGTGGTTTATTGGAACTGACCTTTCAGGGTCTTCCTATATGAATGAAATCTCTCTGGAAGCATCCTCCCTCAGGAGAGTGTTTTATTAACCTTCTAGGAATTTTTCAGTTAAATCATATTGATAATCAAGATTAAGCTCACAGCTCCAATCATATCTGCCATGCAATCAACCCTAGTTGATTTAGCTTTGGAAACCATTTCCTCCTTTTATTTCTGAGCCCTCAGGCCTTTTCCTCCAATAAGATGGAAACTATCCAGTGCTGACTTCATCAGATAGTTCCTCTTCAGAGCCTTCAATGCCTTCATATCAGGCCTTCATTCTCTGTAAGCTACTGTTCAGGCACTAAGATGTTTTGTTAATTGTCAATCCAGTGAGAATTAATTGCCATTAAGAATATTGGAATTAAAAAATTTTAAATATGTAACTTGGTAAACCAGATAATGCTCATACTTAAACTTAAATATCATGTCTGATATTGTAGATATATTTGATAAGAAAACATAATACCACAAAGAATATTTCAGAAAGATTTTCATTTTTTCCTTTTGTTGGATTTAATTGAAACATTTTACCTTCATTATTTTTAAGCATTTTTCTCAATACCCTAATTTTCTTTGTTTCTTTAATGTTGACATTGCTATGATTTCCTCTGTAATAGTTTATTTGGGGTTATTTTCTTTGTTCACAAAATTTTCTGAGCCAACATTATTCAAACTAGCTTACCATACCCTTCTTATGAAATAAAAACAGTTAAAAAATAGCTAATTTTCTTTTTGCCACATGAACAAGATGTACTTCAAAAAACTGAGCCTTCATTTTTATGTATATTCATTTGCTCATCTTAGACGTAAGAATAATATTCGGTCCAGGCTGGCTGGAAATTTTAAGAGCTGAGCAGATTACCCTGGACCTCATGCTGTCCTGTATCAGATTCCTAAGGGCTGGAACTGAAGGTATGTACCTTGACTCAAACATTATTTGGGGAGACTCTGGAGGCCTCAGTAGCTTGAATCTAGAACAAGGTGAGTACTCTGCTACTGAGCTATTGCCCCAGCTCAATTTTTCATTAATGAGGTGATAAATATTGTGATTAAATATTAAAACAAATATTTATATGTTTACCTGCTGAAGTAGGCTCTTCTTCATCTGATGCTATATTAAAGGGAGGAAGGTGACATGGACAGAAAAAGAGGTTGATGTGGACAAAGGTAGGGGAAGGGAAAGGAAAAGAAAGAAAATTTCAACATTAGTATGTTTCACACTTTTAAATAATCACAAGTCAAAATCTAATAAATTTGCATGAACTAGAAATTTTTCTTTCCTTAATGGAATTAACTTGTAATTAATTTATAAGGAAATTTAAATAGATATACACATTATTAAATATATGTATTTATTATAAAGTGCCATTTTCTTGTCCTAATTTACTGTTGTTTCTTCCTTTTAATTTTGCAAACAAGAATGACTTTAGTTAGTTCATGTAGTTTTAAACATTTTTCTAAGGTATAAGTCATATATGACACACAGATCCTGGGACCAGGCCCCCAGGAGTTGACAAATTCTGGAGAGGAGGCAAGCAGTAGGCAAGGGAAAAAGTAAGCCAAACCATGGTAGTGGTGAGAATATTGCCATCTGACTAACTAGGAGTCAGAATGCTTCTGTCTTATACAGAATTCAGTAAGCAGGAATAGATTCATGTTGTTCCAAAACACAGATCATAGTATTTCTGTTTCTGGACATGTGTTTATTTTTTTTTCTTCTGCACATCTTGAGTTATAAGTTTAGTCACCATTGATAAATAGAGTTATCTTTTATAATATATTTTTTTTACTCATTAACCACATAACTCAAATTTGAAGAATCTAGAGGCATACGACAGTGTTCTCAGGCCGGTAGTTCTTGTGTCTTCAGGGACCCAAGATAGAGAGAAAATCTCCAAGCCAGCCTGGACAGATTACCCTGTCTTAAGCAGTGTAATATTATCACTTAATGGCCAGAACATCAGTGAAAAATCCTCAGGCCAATGTTGTTGCAGTTATTATTCAAATTCTGGAATAATTCAGTGTTTTGCATTTTATATTTTTATGCATGTTTTCATATGTTTAATCTTGACATTCTTTTGTTCATAAGACACTACAATGGCCATGAATGAGCTAACTTTTCTAAGAAAGAGTAACACCTCAGTGTTTTGTTGTTGTTGTTTAAATGTATTTTTTAATTTTTAGAACAATCTTATTATACATATGAATCTCAGTTCCCTCTCCTTCCCTTGGGGATTCAATAAAGTCTGTCATACCACTTGAGGCAGTACAAAGGCCCTCCCTCCCAGCTATATCTATGCTGGGCAAGGTATCTCTCTGCAGGGGATGGGCTCCAAAACCAAGTTCATGCAACAGGGATAAATACTGGGTTCCCTGCTTGTGGCCCCACAAACTGCCCAAGCCACCTAACTATACCCACATTCAGAGGGCCTAGTTTAGTCCTATGCAGATTCTTCAGTTGTCAGTCCAGAGTCAGTGAGCTCCTACTTGCTCAGGTAAGCTATTTCTGTGAGTTTCCCCATCATGGTCTTCACCCCTTTGCTCACTTCTCCCTCTCTATGGTTGGACTCCTGGATTTCAGTTCAGTACTTAGATGTGCATGCCTGCATCTGCTTCTATCAGTTATAGTTAAAGGTACTATGGTGACAATTAAGTTAGTCATCACTCTTATTACAGTTATAGTTGATACCCTCTCCACTATTGCTTAGATTCTTAGCTGGGGTCAGGTTTATGGATCCCTCATCATGGAAATGCAAATTAAAACAACCCAAGATACCATCTACACCTGTCAGAATGGCTAAGATCAAAAACACTAATGAAAGTTTATACTGGAGAGGATGTTGATTAAGGGGAAAACTCCTCCATTGCTGGTGGGAGTGCAAACTTGTACAGCTGCTTTGAAAATCAGTATGGCGGTTAATCAGGAAAAAGGGGATCAATCTAACTCAAGACCCAGGAATATCACTCTTTGGCATATACCCAAAGGATACACCCTCATACCACAAATTCATCTAGGTTCATAGCAGAATTATTTGTAATAGCCAGAACCTGAAAGCAACTTAAATACTCTTAACCAAAGAATGCATAAAAAGAATGTGATACATTTACACACTGGAGTACTAATCAGCTGTAAAAACAATGACATCTTGAAACTTGCAGGCAAATGGATGGAGCTAGGAAAAAAATCCTGAGTGAAGTAACCCAGGACCAGAAAGGCAAATACAGTATATACTCAATCATAAGTGAACATTAGACATAAATCAAAGCATATCCAGTGTATAGACCACAACCCTGGGTCTTTGTCATGTAGCTGTGTTGGCTTTATAATTTTTGCCAGTCCCATGAGATATGGCTGTGCCATCAATCCCTTTTTAATTTTCAACTTAAGGTTCCATAGATCTTGTTGTATGGCATGTAGGGCATTTCTCAGTATTTGGATTATGATTGGAGGGGCAAGAATAAAAATAAGCAAGACTCCCAAGATTATTCCAAATATATGGTTCACTTTGTTTTCTATTCAATTAAAAGCCATTGAAAACAGCAAAAATTTTATTCTATATGATAGAACATGATTATTGAATCCCACTGATTCAATACCAAGTTGATTTTTTTCTAAACAAAGATTATAGTGCACATCCAAATCAATCTTAACATCCTGTAAGCCATTTTCCCACTCCTTCTTCTTCCCCAAGCAGTCAAGCATATAATTCAGTCATTAACATGTCCCACACATACTTCAATAATCAGTAATAATAGATGATACCACGAGACATGCTTGTTTGTTTGTTGAGATAACTTCTCACTGTCTACCCAAGACTGACCTGGAATTCTATGTATTGTAAATTGGCCTTGAACTCACAGACTTGAAGTGATCATTCTTCCTGAGGTCCCTGCTCCAAGTGTAGGAATTAGAGGTATAAACCATGGCACCCAGATTTATGAATGGAAATTTTAAAGAATGGGTAAAGATAATTTTCTTATGTGTTCTTCAGTCCACTTAGGGCTATACACAGTATAAAAGTACACACACACACACACACACACACACACACACACACACACACACACACACATCCTACAACCCTGGAGCAATTCCGGACCTCCTTGTCAAACTAATTACTTAGAATCCTTTTAAATGGCACTAATTTGTAGCAAGATAGAAATATTGACATGCAATATTACCATATGGTTATATAAACCATAGTTCATTAAAGTATTAATCATCTAGATTCCTGCTTTGAATGTGGAGGTGTTTGAGAGCAGTGAGACTACAAACCAATAATCTAATGTTGTGTGGATGTTGGAAGAGAAGACAGAAATGAAATAGTGAAAAGCCAAGTTCTCATGAGTAACTTCACAATTCCTCATACAATCTACCTATTTACCTTTGTATTCCCCCACACACATTCTGGGCAGAGCTATGTCTGCTCAGTGCATAGGAGCAATTTGCCCAGAATGTTACCATTGAATAATATGTCAAAAGCCACTAGTACTGCACTTGATATGTGATATTAAAAAAAAAAAACTAAGTTGAATGCCATATAAAGTAGCTTTATCCCTACTTGATTTGTTAACCACTGTATCCTGTGTAGCCAGGAAATGTTCTCCACTCTTCCCATTGAAGTCCCAACTCCACTGGGTACACTTGAAACAAGCTTGCTTTGTGTTCCTACAGTGCTTTGCACTCCTATTTTGGCTTGCCTCATTGGCACATAAAGAAATAGAGGCAGCAAATATGGTTGGCACACATGATATTGAAAATATAAATATTTAAAAAGTTGTTTCCTGCTTCATCATGTCCAAAATATACCATAATGGATTCACAGGAGAAAATTACTGGCAGCTTCCTAATTCATTGGTAGGAAAATGTCCAAAAGTCTTGTCGTAGAGCTGACTTATACTGGTCATTGCAAATATCTAGAGATTTAAATAGATAAAAGTAAATATGCTTTTTAATGTTACATGATTAAATACATTTAATTCACATGGCAACTAATAGTTGAAGATTAGTGAGGTTACAAAGGTTTAAAAATTTGTCAAAACCTTGATGTTAGAATTTGACGTGGTATCTGTTTGAATTAAAAACTGTTTTCTTTCCTTATACATTATTGTTAAGCAAAGGCTGATTCAATGCCTCCTCAGAAAACAAGGAGAACAACAAATGACAAAGAGTCTATTGAAATTTGTTCACTACCATTTACAAATTGGGACTTGAAATGAGAACTGACCAAATTCCTGATAATGTCAACTGGCCTTCAGCCAAAGCAGGAATGAAGTGAAAAAAGAAGTCTAACATTGGGAATGAGGTTATAAGTCTTTTGGGGGGAAGTTTTCCATGCCTATTACAGTGCAGGTATATAAATAGAAAAGAGAAGACCTGGCTATAGTTATACAGAGCATGGAAAGACAATGATACCCAAGAATGGAGTAGTAGAATTGCCAAGGTATTAACTCTATTGTGAAAGTATAAGCCAGGGCATTTCAAAGTATCCAGAAAGTCCACAAAAAGGCAAGTATAAACTTGATTACTGTTGTTGTTGGATTTGACTTCATTTAAAACTAATATTTAAAATATTAGGAAGTGGGCATGACAGTGATGATGCATGCCTTTCATTCTGGCACAAGGAGGAAAAGGCAAGTGGATCTATGAGTTTGAGGCCAGCCTGGACTACATAGAGAAAGTTGCAGATAGCCAAGGGTACACACAAAAACCTTGTATTGACTAATTTTTAAAAATGTAGGAAGTTTTCTCTACTTATATTTGACCTTGACATTCCTTAAAGTATGTTTAAAACAAGGGGATTGTATAAAATTACGAAGTACAGAATATTGCATAGGGTTTTATTTCTGTGCATCATTTTCCTTGATTTCCCATAATATTTAGGTATAATTCAGTAGTACTCATAATTTTAATATTCACATGTTCACCAAGACCTATATATAAAGCTAAGTATTTGTGTTAGGTCATTTAACTAATTTGTAGTTATTTATTTGTGTAAAAAGGCCTCTGTGTAGGTCACTGAGCAAAACATCAAAAATAAAGAGGTGGTAACTCAAGTTCCATAATAAAAATAATCCACAAAATTTATATCAGCAGTCCAAGTAATGTTATTTCCAAGGAACTTGCATCATGGAAAGTATTTTCATGCTATCTACATGCCTCATGTTCTTCCCAGTTGCTTCTTAGAGTCATAAAAATCAGTGGTTAATAAAGATGTGGACCTGACTCCAGTTTAGTTCTTGAAATTAAAACACAAACCAAAGGGAAAAACTTGTTAAATAATTGTTGTTCAACCCAACTCTTAGATGCACTGCAATTTGGGTGATGTTAGGAAGACAGACAGTAAAGATACATTTGACATTCATGAATTAGCTAAGTAAAGATCTTTTCTCAAGCATACAAAACCCCCTTGTTGTTTGTTAAAATGTTGTAACATTTTACATATCTTTTGAATTTGAATTTTGGGTGTTATCCCAGGCTACTGCATTTTTAAAAATCTCTGCAGGTGTCTTTTTTCAATACTACATTTTAAAATGATGGCTGTAGAACATCAAAGTTGATTAACTGGAAATAAGCCATGGGTCCAGTTAGTGCAAATATCATGGGTCCAGTTGGTGCAAATATCATAGTAAGTTACAATCAGAAAAAGTAAAATAAAGTAAAATCACTTTGAAATGTATAATGTGATTCTCTCTTTTTTTCTTGTAATATATGAACTCTAGAATTGACAGAGACATCTGGCTACCTGGACAGTCACCCAAAGTTCCTCTGTAATGTTGGGGCATCCATCTTCAGCCTATAGGCCACAGTGTGTCTGGCACACTTCTCCATTTCAAAAGGAACCCTTCAGTACTGTCTTGTTTTGTAAGTTCAGCAGTCAGTTTCTTGTGGGTCCTGAATGTCCAGTTTATACAGCAACAAACAGTCCAGGCAAGAGCAGCTTCTTGCCCAAATGGCTAATCTTGCCATGTTGAAAGCAAACTCAATTACGAGTTTCTTCAATAATTGGTGTGCCAGGAGCAGTTTTGTCTCACTACCAAGGTAAACCCTATACCATTTAAATGCCATATTTCTGTAGGTCTTTGAAAGGTTTGAAGAATACCTAGCCATCTCTAATACATCTCTGGATATCTAGAAAACCTAACTAACTAATTATAAGTTCTGACTATTATAGGTAACTATATAACCTGTATTTAATTATGTATATCATTTTAAAAGATCTGTGTAAACAGAATACCTCAACAAGAGAAGACATACATATCACAAAATTGACCTTAAAATTGTATCAATAAATGACAATCCATACCAATGCAAAGTATTCATTCCTATATCCTATTCCATTTTTTTCCTTTAAAAAGAGATTGACTATGCTCATTACTATTTACAACCAACCCCATTTAAATGAAAACAAACATTTATAAACAATATTTGGGGATTTGGACGTAGTTCCTTCTACATTGACTCCTGCTGATTGGGGGCGATGTTTATACCTTAGGGATAATGATAAAACATAGAAATCTGACCAAGTCCTTATTTATGTAGTCTGTGAGGGTGTATCATCTCAGCTTTAGAGGGTCTTGCTTGATCAAACCATATTAGACTTGAAGAAATCCACAGCTTTTGATTTTCTGTGGAAACACAAGTAAAAACTTTTTTTTTCAAGTAGCCTGTCCTTAGTCTTAAATTCTGAAGTCAAAGCATTTTTAAAATGTATTAAGTTGGATTAATCTAGCAGCATTTATAATCAAATGTATTTTAGCAGCAGTAAGTCTTTCCTTGGTAATCAAACAGTTTAAAGACAACAATATGGCATATAGTATCCAGATTCTCTGTGTATTTTTTATCTTTAGGTGGCTTTTTTACTATTCAACTTTTACTTACTTTTGTTTCTTTTTTTTTTTTTTTGAGACAGGGTTTCTTTGTGGAAATCTGCCTGCCTCTGCCTCCTGAGTGCTGGGACCAAAGGCATGTGCCACCAATGCCTTTCCTTTCTATTTCCTCCTGTTACTTTTTCTTTTCACAAGCCTACATATATTTTTAAATGCAGTATAAACCTTTAAAAGGTTTTCTTCATCTGTATCTGTCTTTATCATCTTGGGAGTGCCCAGTCTAAACCCCAAGATTGCCAGGACGGCACCAGCATATGGAAGCTGCTCTGATGCCTCTCAGTGGCCCGACAGGGCAGGCTGTGGTGGCAGGTTTCCCTCTTTCTCGGAGAACCTTGGGGTATGGGGTCATCCCACTTCTGACACCATCCTGTTACGATAAATCTTTCTGCCAAAAGCTGCCAGAGTTCTGCCCGCCATGTGGATGGACAAAATAATACAGAGACATACCAGGTACAAATGCTGCTTGGCCAATGTCTAGGATCTCTCATCTGCTAGCTCAGTCTTAATTATCATAAATCTATGTATTTTATAAGACTTACCTTATCAGACGCCTTCCATTGGCATTGCCCCTTAACAGTGCATCACATCATGCCGCTGGAGGATGAGTGGAGGGGAAAAGGGACCTCTTCCTGTTTCTCCTTGCTTAAATATGAGTCTCTTTGCTATGTCACTTCCTGCCTGGACCATCACTTCTCTACTACATTTCCCAGAATCCTCTTTGACTCCTTGTTCCATCTAACTGTCTAACTTGCTGCTTCATTGGCCAAACAGTACATTATTTATCATCCAGTAAGATAAACACATACAACTTCTCCCATCAGCATAGTGTTTAGAAAATAATGTCCAGGATACCAATATCTTCTTTTTAGCACAGAAGAAAATTATTTTGTCTGATACTGGATGAATCTCCACCCTCAGATACAGAAGACTAAATTTGGCAAGATTTGCCAACAACATTGTGTAATGAGAAGTCTACTGATGTCCGCCTGGGGAGAAGCAGCTGGTAGGGAAGTGCTTTCATTTTTCTGAGAAACTGTCTGTAATATATCTTTCATCTTCAGACTCTCCCTTTTTGTCCTTATATTGACAATCAGGCCTATAGAGACCTAATGAGTTATCAAATACCTTAAAATCATCATTTATGCTTTCTTTAAAAGAAGACTCACTAAAAATAATAATTCTATGATGTAATCTATTATATTTGTATGCTAAACCATTTATAGTGATTTATTAGATATTTATGTTTACAGAAATTCAGTTATAAATAAAACAATTTTTAAAGCCTGTAATTGTCTATGTAAAGATTAACATATTCAATGATATACTCTGGTGATATTTCAAAATATTTCATTCAGTGGGTTGGAGAATATAAATATACATATAGCTATGATTATCTTATATGAAATTATATGGGTGTTGTGTGTATATTATTAAGAAAAAGACAAATAATCACTTCAAATTTAAACTTGATTAGCCAACTTCAGAAACATATGGAACTATCTACTTGGTGATCCTGTGGAACCAGTGAACCATACAGACCATGAATTCTGATGCAAAAAAACTACATTCTATACTGTTTGTTTAGCCTACTATTCAGGTTAACCCTAATCAGTTTCAATGTTTACTCATAAAATTATTCTGGAATGCATAAAAAATTATTGGAGGCAGTTGAGACCAGAACTAGATAAAACTCAGGATCCCAGAACTCACCAGCATGTATCAATATAATAGACCTACTCACTTTTTTTCCAAAATAATCTAGTATGAATATGTTTAAGAAGTAGGAGAGTACCTAGAAGAAGCAGGAGAACTTCACTGGAAGACTTTTTTGCTTGCCTACATCCACTCCCCCACCCACACACATTCTCTTCTCTTCTTTCTTCTTAGGTACCAACTGTGAAGTACAGTAACTACTCAAACATAGTTGTCTGTATATTACACTAATAATCTCTCGTGCAAAACACATGAACTTCTTCATTGGAAATACTTTTGTCTTTTTGTGTTTTAAGCAATTCTCTTTGTACTTTTTGTCCTTTTAAGCAGTTTTGATTTTAACTGAGCTTTATTACTTGGATAGTTTGTTGATAAAACTCTTCTATAGCCAATGTGACTTTACATCAGGTAGAGAAACCTCATTAAAAAATATAATGTAGATATTATTCTATCAAGCATTTTTAAATGGATACTGATCAACTCATAGTCACTTAGAAATTTTGTTTACTATAGCATAAATTTAGTTAATTTTACAACAAGAATGCTTTTAATTATATAATTAAATATGCAGTTAGCTATTCCATATGCAATAATATTTACTGATATTTTAAAATAATTTTATTTAACAGCAATGCAGTAAAGATGTTGATGATAAGGTTTATATATCATACTCAAGCCTATCTGATGGTAAATATGTGTGTGCTTGCTTTATAAGACAAAGAAAAGCAAATAATCTCAGACTAACTCAGTAATCAAAGTGAGGTTCATCATATTATTTAGTTGGTTTTGGAAGGACTTAAGGGAAATATTTAAAGAAAGGCTTAAGCTGCTTGGGTTTTGTTTCTTGTTTGTTTGTTTTCTTGTTGTTTTTGGTTGTTGGTCCAATGAGAACAGGACTAAGAGTATCAGAATCTCAGTTACCATCATCTTGCTTGTTTAATAGTATGACAAAGACATAGCAAGGTTTTCCTAAAAATCTTCAGGCTAAGGTAAATTCTACACTGCCATAATTTCAGAGCATTTGCATCCAGTGAGGCTCAGTGGACAGTATTTGCACAGAAAATATATACCAAATCAAAAGCTCCTCTTTTTTTAAAGACTTTCACATGCATTTTTGAGTCCTTAGTAATAGTACAGCAGGAATACAAATATAATTATTATATCAAATTAAAGCTTTGAATAATCATCTATATTTTGTTATACTACTATCTATATATTTAAATATGTTATTTCAACATGTAAACTCAATTTCCTGTCTTGGAGCAAGAAAAGAAAGAAGTATATTTAAAAGTCAAAATGTACTCTAGTGACCAATTGATGATTTGTGAATAATTACATCTGTAATTGTTAAGCAAATGCAAAAACCATCAAACAATAGTGTGTTAACTGAGTAGGCTAATTATAAGAATTGCAGCATGCATTTTCTATGTTGTAGCAATAGAGCTCACATGGGCTTTGCAACGAATTATATACTGAAATATTTTGAAACCCTTTACAGTGAATTTAGTAGTAAGAAGTTCAAATGAGGAATAAAAGATAAAATGGAAACTTTAGTTTTACTATTTGCTATCCACTAAAATATACCTCCCCTGATAATGAGATTGATGACTAACTTATATACCATCCTAGAGTCTTCATCCAGCAGCTAATGGAAGTAGAATCAGATACCCACAGCTAAACTTGAACTGAACTAGAATCCAATTGCAGAGAAGGAGGAGTGATGAGCAAAGGAGTCAAGACCATGATGGTAGAACCCACAGAAACAGCTGTCCTGAATAAGAGGGAGCTCTTAGCCTCCAGACTGATCACTGGGAAACCAGCATGGAACTGATCCAGACCCCATAAATGTGGGTGTCAGTAAGGAGGAGGCATAAATGTATGGGGCCTCTTGTAGTAGATCAGTACTTATCCCTAGCAATAGGAATGGACTTTGGGATCCCATTTCACATAGAGGGATACTCCCTTAGTCTAGACACATGCGGGGAAGGCCTAGGCCCTATCCCAAAGATATGACAGACTCTGAAGATCTTCCATGGAAGGCCTCACTCTCCCTGGGGAGCAGAAATGATACTGGATAGGTAGGGTGTTAGTGGGGTGCAAGGAAGGAGGGGAGGGAGAGGGAATGGGGATTGGCATGTAAAATAATCTTTCTTCTAATTTAAATAAAAAATTTAAAAAAATATATTTTTAAAAATTACCACAAATCTTAGAAAGCTATACAGTCAAGTAGTTTGTGTAGTCTACATAATATTTCAGCTTTTGTTAAATTTTTTTTATATAACAACTTCAAGCTAGTGTCATTTTCTATCAATAAAGGGACATGCAATTAATTATCTGATAGTCTTAAAATACATTTTGTTTAACCAGTCAACCCTCCTCCCATAGATAAACTGATTCCATATTCCCAGGTAATCTTCACACCGTATTCAGTTACTTACTTAGAGGAAATTAGTCTCCAGAATCTCTCCCACTCCCTCTGACTTTCAGTCTACAGCCTAGAAACCATATTAATCAAATACAGCCCAAATTAATTTGCAGTTTTGTTTTCCATGTAGGACAAGGTCCTTATTTTATGGTCCAATTTTATATCAATTTCATATAATGTTTATAATAGGGAATGAGTAAATAAATTTAGATGGTTAGTCAATTATAGGGATCAGAAAATGAAACCCAGTGGGTAAATTTGTTGACCTCTTAAAATATCATTACCCTGGCAAGGTAAAACCAAAGGTATCCTAAAATAATTCATGGTTAAATAGAAAGAGAAATTTCAAGGGATGAAACAGATAAGAAGTTACTGAAATTATCCCTGATACTCACTTTCAATGGCAAAATTTAGCCATAATATTGGGCAAATTAAATATGAAAAGGATAAATTACCCTACAGTAAGTAATTACCCTATGACTAATGTGGCCTAAAGTACCAGTGACTAGAAATTATCTGTTCGCTGTGCATGAACTTGGTCAAAACAACCAAATCATGGATGTGGTTTGACAAGCCGTGGGGACTGATACTATCAGGTTCTTTCTCATTGGATTTATTTCTTTTTGAGAGGGACTGATCAATTCAACCTCAATTAGTTTCTTTACATCTGGACAAATGACATAATCTGCAAAGCAAATGTGTTAAAACCAAGAAAGAAAAAAAAAAACTACAATGTGATGCAAAGATCAGCAATATTGGCACAAAACTCAGTGACAATATCTACTTAAGGAAACCACAAAATCGATGACCATAAAATGTTAATGCTGGTTAAAACTTAGGGATTGAGTTTGTTGGCAGAAAGTCCACTGTGATAGTGAGTTAGTGCTTTCATTAGAAAACAAAAGTGTAGTTATTAAATCATCTACATTAACAACTCAAAATGCATCTCTATTAAATTTTAAACTACTAAATATTACAATACATATAATTTTCCAACTATGTGCTATCTGTAATATAATAGTATCTAAAATTCTATAGAACCCCCCTACATTCTATTAACATTTATTTGTTTGAGCATGAATAGGCATCCAATATATGATGCATTTGAGAAAATCATAAGACAATTTCTAGGAGATGGTCCACTCAATCCATGAATCCCAGGGATTGAACACAGGTCATGAGACTTGGCAGCAAGTGCTTTTTAATCTCTGAATGAATTTATTGGCCCTTTATTAAAATTTTGAAACATAATGCATCTAGTTGTTGTATTATATTTATTGAGTATGGGTCTAAACAATACTGTCTCAAAATTAAACAAACCCTGTCTCAAAAAACCAAAAAAAAAAAAGATAAGAAAAGAAAGAAACTATGGCAACAATTTCAAAATAGATATTCTAACTCTCTTATTGTACTGCTAAACCATGAATACAATATTTTTATTAAAATAAATCTAAAAATTATATTATATATCACATTGATTTTCCTTGAATTATCTTCCAATATAATTTACTTTTTCCTCCACTCCTCTGTTCCCCTTGGATCAAAGCACACAGTAGCCTCCTTTCCACTTACATGGCACATGTGTGCTATTGTGCTCCCTGATATTTAGTGTCATTCATCACCTTTGTAGTTTCAAAGTTTTTAAATGTCCATACCCATATGATCACATAATTCCATTGTGTTTAGGAACTACATTTCATTACCCAATTACTAATGGGCATCATGTCTGATTCCAAATTGAGTGCAGAACCAATAAATACTGATGGGTAAGTGTCTATGAAGTAAAACAGGGAGACATTTAGGCATATGCTTAGGAGAGGTCAAACTGTGTTATGGCTTATCATGTTTAAACTTGACACATCTGGAATGAGAGAACCTTAATGAAGGACATATCTCTACCAGACTGACCTTTGGGCAGATCTGTAGAGCATTTGAACTGCTCATTCATGTGGAGAAACTCAATCAGATGTGGACAGTACCATTCCTGGGTAGGTGGGCCTGGCCAGTATAAGACAGGTAGTTGAGCAAGACAGGGAGGGCACACAAGTATCAACCTCATCATGTTTTCCTCTTCTGTTCCTTCCTTCTGGTTGATGCCTTTAGTTCCTACTTTAGAGTCTCCCAATGATGAACTGTAACCTGGAAGCCAAGCAAACCCTTTCCTCTGCAATTTGCTTTTTGTCATGGCACTTATTGCATCAACAAAAACAAAACTACTTTATGTGACAATTCTATTTTTAATTTATTCAGAAGTCTCTATAGGGATCTTCATAGTGACTAGGTCAGCAAATAATGGCTTCCTTTTCGTAGTTCCTTACTAGCACTTTCTCCTTTATTTTGTATTCTTTTTTTTGTTTTTGTTTTTGATAATGGTCACTCCAACTGAGGTGAGATGGATTATCAAAGCACTCTTAATTTGCATTTCCCTGTAGTTAACATGTTGAATGCCTAAAAACTATTCATTGCCATTTGTGTTTGCTCTTTTGAAGGATGAACAAACACCAGTTTTTTTTTTTTTCATTTCCTTAGCTCATTTAGTGACTGGCAGTTTCATAATTTAGTGTTGTGTCTGTGTGCATTCAGTTAATTATATTTTCTAGATAGAACTTTCCGGGCTGAAATAAAGCTCATAAGGTATTTCTCCAATTCTGTGGGATGTCTGCTCACTCTGCAAATTGTAATGCAGAAATATTTAAATATAATGAGATACTATTTGTTAATTCTTGTGTGTTTTCCTCTGCAATTTGAGTCTGTTAAGAAATTTCTTTTTGTCGGGAGGTGGTGGCATGTATGCCTTTTATCCCAGAGGCAGGAGGATCTCTGTGGATTTGAGGCCATCTTGGTCTACAGACCAAACTCCAATACAGCCATAGAGGAACACTGTCTCAAAAAACTAAAGAAGAAGAAAAAAATCAAAGAAAAAGAAAAAAACTTCTTGTGTATGCATATATCTTAAGTGTAGTTTCAGAATTTCATGTTTTAAATGAAGGCATCTTTTGTAGTTTTCTTATAAATAAACAAATATAGGTAGGAAGGTATTTATCTGTTTATAGGATTAGTCTAGTAGTAAGTTAATAAAAGGCATGAACTCAACTCTGAGCCTAGAGATAGGAAGTGAAGCAGAACATGAAGGAAAATGATTGTTTGTTTGCTTCTGCATTCAAGATTACAGCCCAGTTCCAGCTACCTAGGTAAGGCACAGTCCAGAGTAGGCTGGGACTTCCTACATTAATTACCAGTTAAGGAAATGTCCCACAGATATGAGTATAGGATAATATTATGGAAGCAATTCCTCAATGAGAGTTCCCACCTTCCCATTTGTCAAGTTCACAATTTCAACTAAGTGCAACATTATTTCATATATTTTGAATTGACTTTGTGAAGGATGAGAGATATGTCTCATTTTAATTGTGGGGGTCTTTTCCCTCTTTGATTAAGATAGTTCCACTTTATTTTTGTAAAGTAATTGTGAATTTTTTTCTTTTCTAATCACTCACTCAAAAGGTTCATTCATTTTTTTAGTTATGATTAAATTTTTCATTTTATGTATCTTCTAATAATTGACCACATAAGTGGTATATGGCTTATTTCTTTTTCTTTACTAGTTCAAATTAGAAACAAGCCTGGTTCACATATCAATCACTGTTCCCTCTCCCTCTCCCTCCCCCTCTCCTACCTTTCCCTTGTTTCCCCACCAACCCCCTACCCCATCCCTCCTCTCTTCCCCAGAGAGGGTGAGGCCCTCCATGGGGGCTCCCCAAAGTCTGTCATATCATCCTGGGCTAGGCCTAGGCCCTCCCCCATGTGTCCAGGCTGAGAGAGCATCCCTCCATGTGGGATGGGCTCCCAAAGTCCTTCAGTATATACTGATCTACTACCAGCGTCCCCATAGAATGCCGAGGCCTCCTCACTGACATACACTTTCAGTGGTCTGGGTCAGGCCCATGCTGGCCTCCCAGACAGCAGTCTGGGGGACCATGTGCTCCCCTGTGTTCAGGTCAGCTGTTTCTGTGAGTTTTACCAGCCTGGTTTTGACCTCTTTGCTCATCATTCCTCCCTCTCTGCAACTGGGTCCAGACTTCATTTCAGTGTTTATCTGTGGGTGTGTCTGCCTCTGCTTCCATCAACCACTGATGAAGGCTCTAGGATGGCATATAAGGTAGTCATTAGTCTCATTATAGGGGAAGGGCATTTAGGGTTGCCTCTCCACTATTGCTTAAATTTCCAGTTGGTACCATCCTTGTAGATCTCTTGAAATCCTAGTGCTAGTTCTCTCCTCGACCCTATAAAGGTTGAGTCTGGAGAAGAATAGAGGAGAGCACGATGTGAGATACCATATCAAAAGGTTCATTCTTGTTATACATAAATACTAATGATTTTTGTGTGCTCTTAATGTATCTTGTAACTCCTATGAGTTTTCTGGTAGAGTGTATAGAAATGTGAAATTTGTAAATAGATATATTTTTACTCCTTCCTTTCCTATTTTTGTCCATTTTACATTTCTCAAAAGAAATTTATAATTTTATTGTTTATTCTACAATTTCAAACAAAATATTAAATGACTGTAGAAAATAGAAACCCCCTACACTGTTCCATATTTAAGAAGAAATGCTCTCAGTTATTCCACACTTCATATTATTTGGACTTTTTATTTGTCATATACTGTGTTATCTAGGTAGGTATTAGCCAGGCTTGAAAGGCATTTTAGCATTGACCCACTCCTTTCTAAAAAACTTCGAGCTTTGTATCTCATCTCTCATATACTTGGTAATAGATAAATCTTAAGAAAATAGGGTTGGAGAGAGAAAGATGGCTCAATGGTTAAGAACACAGTCCTGACTTCAATTAGCAGCACCCACATGATGGCTTACAACCATCTTTAATGAGATCTGGTGCCCTTTTCTGGCCTATAGAGATACATGCAGATAGAATACTATATACATGATTGATAAATAAATATTAAAAATAAGAAAAAAAGAGAAAGTGAAAATTACCCTCCCCAACATAAGAATTAAAATGCCACATGAAATATTTTAATGAATAACTAAAGAAAAAGTATTTCTCCAAGATCTCTGGCTCTCAGTGGAAACACATACTCTAATTAGCCTAAAGGTTAAGATTTTATTATACATTTTATGTTAAGAGCTTATTCAACAGGGCCTATTGGTCACTTGATCAGGTACAACCCACCAAGAAAGCTAGTTCACCTGAAGATCGGATAGTGATATGATAGTGACAGCTAAATCATCCACTTAGTGAGAATATGTACTTATATACCCAGAAGCCTCTTCTTCAATGCAATTGCATATAGGGCTTCACTCTTCACTTTCACTAACTCATGCATGAATTTCTTTTTCCCTGTTTATGTGTCTTAACATACCACTTAAAAACATTATGCATGCTGCTTTCAGAAATCCCTTGCTGAACTTGACTGCTATCTTGAAATTTATTTTTACAAAATATGGCTTTCATCTTCAGGTCCATCTCGATTATCCCAGGAGGTTCTGATCATTACAGATAGCATGAACTGCTGCTATTTATCTCCAAAATTCTAATTAAAATGGCTTCCAATTGAGACCTTTTCAAAATTATTTTATCAATACACCTTCAAAAAAAGAAAGAAAGAAAGAAAGAAAGAAAGAAAGAAAGAAAGAAAGAAAGGAAGTTAATTCCATAGTAATATATTATATAACTGAGATGATCTTAGGATGCCTGCACAGTTGTAATTTCAATGTAGTACCTGCTTCATAGTATTAGGACAGTAGCATACTTTCAATTTCTTTTATGTGGAACCATTTAGGAAGTACTGGTGTTCCTTAAAATTTTTGGTATTACACATTACAAAACAAGCCCTAACCAATAATGCAAAGAGAGAGACAATTGCTTCTATTATATCAGGGTAGCAAAAGAATAAATAAACATGAACAGGAACTTCAGAAAGTACATTTTTGCATATCAAACAATACACTTTACATAAATAAGGAAAGAGAATCAAGAAGAACATGAACAGAATTACAAATAAATTCCCCTTTATGAACATAGACACAAAAATATTCAATAAAATAACTGCAAACCTAATCCAAGAACACATCAAAAAAGATAATTCACCATAATAAACTAACCTTTATTCCATAGATGCAATGATGTTTAAATTTGCTGAATTCAATAAATGCACACTAACATATTAACAAACTTAAAGAAAAAAACACATGATTATCTCATTAGGTGCAAAACTGGCCTTTGACAAAATCCAGAATTCCTTCATGTTACAAATCGTGTAGAGACTAAGATAGTACACAAGGGACTTACCTAAAAATAATAGGTTCATAGGCAACATCAATTTAAATCAAGAAAAACTAAAAGAATTCCACTAAAATCAGGAACAAGACATACCTATTCAATATATTACTTGAAGTCTTAACTAAAGCAATAAGACAAGTGAAGGAGCTCATGGATCTACAAACTGGAAAGGAAGAAGTCAGACTATCTTTATTTACAGATGATATGAGAATATGAGTAAGTCACCCTAAAGATTCCACTGAGGAACCCCTACAGGTGAAAGTGTCAGCAATGTAGCTGAATACAAAGTTAGTACACAAAAATCAGTAACTTTCCATTGCACAATTTACAAATGAGTTGAAAGAGAAATCAAGTAAACAACACAATTCACATAAGCTTCAAATAATACATACATACATACATACATACATACATACATACATACATATTGGAGTAACTCAAACCAAGCAACTAAAAGACTTAAATGTTTAAAACTTCAAGTTTTTAAAGAAAGAAACTGAAGAAAATATCAGGAGTTGAAAAATCTCATGGATTGGTAGGTTTAACCCAGTAAAATGACATCCTACAGAAAGCTATCTACAGTTTCAATGCAATTATCATTAACATTTCAAGATGATTCTTCACATATATTAAAAGGACAGTGCTCAATTGCATATAAAAACAACAAAACCAGTATAGACTAAACAATCTTGAGCAATGAAAAAAACTGCTAGAAGTTCCACCATTCCTGATTTCAAGTTGTATTACAAAATTATACTATTACAAACATCATGGTATTGACATAATGATGGATATTTTGATCAATGGAATTGAATTGAAGACCCAGCCATAAATATAAACACCTATGGACATTTGTCATTTAATAAAGAAATCAGACATATGCACTGAAAAAAAAAAAACACAACACAAAATCTTCCACAAATGGAGCCAACTGAACTTCATGTTCCATTACACTGAATCTAATTAATAGAAGAGAAAGTGGGGAATAGCTGTCTGAGGAAACATGCTCTTAAACTGAATACTGATAGAGCTGGCACTAAGATCAACAACTAATAAATGGGACATCACGAAATGAAAAACTTCTTGGGGCAAAAGACATTGTCAATTGGACAAAGTGGCAGCTGAGAGCATAGAAAAAGAATTTTTTTTTTTACCAATTCTAATCTGTTAGAGGATTAGTATACAAAACATGTAAGAACTCAAGAAACTACATTTCCAAAAACCAAATATATGAGTAAAAATGAGTATATATCTAAACAGATAAATCTCAACAGAGGACACTCAAATAGCTGAGAAACATTTTAAAAATATTCAACATCTTAGTCATCAGGGGAATGCAAATCAAAACTACTTTGAGATTTCATCTTACATCAGTCAGCATGCCTAAGATCAATAATACAAGTGACAGTTCATGCTGTTGAGAATGTGGAACAAGGGGAACACTCCTTCACTGTGGAAATCAGTATGGAAGTTCCTCAGAAGGTTGGAAATCAATCAACTCAAAATATGATTCATTCTACCACATAGATGCATGCTCAAGCATGTTCATTTCTGCTCTATTCATAACAGCCAGAAACTGGAAACCTAGATGTCACTCAACTGAAATACAGATAAAGAAAATGTGGTACATTTGCACAATGGATTATTACATAGTAGTTAAAAATAACAACATCATGAACTTTGCAGTCAGATGAACTAGAAAAACAAATCATCCTGAGTGAGGTCACCCAGACCCAGAACCTAAATATGGTATGTATTCATTTATATGTGAATATTAGCTATGAAATAAATAATAATAGGGCCACAAGCTGAAGACACAGATGTTAGTTATAGAGGAAGAGACTTGGGGGGATGTGTGGATCTCCTTGGGAGAATGAAATGCAATAGATTTTATGGGTGGCCAGGGGTTGGGGGGAAGGTAACTGGAGGACCAAGTTGACTGAGGCAATGGAGAAGTGACAGCTAGAATTGAGGGACATTTGAGGAATGGTATGGTAATCTAATATACTGATAACTTCTTAAAATATATGAAGGCAATCCTAAACAAGACCTCTAAATAATAAGGGTGATGGTGTTCCGACTGCCCATCTCTTGTCACCAAAGGAAGCTTCCAGTGCTGGGACTGGGTCAAATACAATTTAGTGGTAGCCCAAAACAGTCCCATTGGAATCCCCAGCAATTCAGGTAGTTAACAAGATAATAAAAAGATACAATAAAGTCTCATTGTTGAAGATAACACCCACACAACTCATTAGAAATAGAGGCTAAGCTGCTGTCAACATAGAACCTTCACTCTATATTCTACTGCCTTTGGTGTGGGAAGGTATTCTGCAGGCTAATAAAAGAAAAATGTAAACACCAACCAAGCTACAAAACCTTTGGTCTACAATGGTGTCTTGCCTGCAAAATATGCTAGGACAATGGTGGTGCAAAGCTTTGGGAGTAATCAACAAATATCTGTTTTGACCAGAGGCCCACCCAAGTAGATGAAACACATACCTCACATTGCTTGAGTCTGACCAAGGACCAGAGACTAGATATCCCAGAAACCTACAGTAAAATCATATACTCCACAATAAGAAAATGGCAACAATAAATCAACTTTGATTATATATTGGTGCTTTATTCAGCCATCATTAAGAAGCTTCCCCCAGAGGCAGATATGATCCAACACAGAGACCCACAGCCAACATCAAACAAAGAGAGAGACCTTGGAACATGTAGTTTTAAGTGGGATATCGCCATCAAATCTGACCCTTCAAAGTTCAGGAATTCCTAAGAAAGAGGGGGAAAGACTGTAAGTATCACAGGGGATCAAGGACAGCAGGAGCACAAGGCTCTCTAATTCAATTGAGCAAAGAACACATGAGCTCAAAGAGATTGAAGCAGCTAACACGAATCTGCCCCAGGTTCTCTGCATATATGTTATAGCTTTCAGTTTAGCATTTTTATGGGATTACTAAGTATGTGAACCAGTGAGTCGCTTATTATTGAGTCTTCTCTTGGGCTATTTTCCTTTGGTTGGTTTTCCTTGTCCATATTTGATGTGACTGGTTTTTGTTCTTGTTATATTTTAGTTCTGTTATGTCTTTTTGTCTCTTAGAAGAATGTTCTTTTCTATTGTGAGACAGAAGGGGACTAGATCAACAAAGGAGGGAGCTAAAGAGCAAGTGGGTGGAGTAGAGGGAGGGGAAACTGTAATCAAGATATATTGTATCATAAAACAATCTATTTTTTAAGAAAATGGGGGAATTATAAGCTAAAATATCACAAAAAGTTCACCTGTTCCCAGTTCATCTGGGAAATAACACATGGTATATTAAAAGAGAAATTGATAGTTCTAGTGTTCATGCTAAAATGAAATGAATGCTCTCAAGAAAATAATCTAACAATGAGTCTTAAGAATAGCAAGAAATGAGAAATCAAATGCAAATTCAGTGGATCCAAGTGATAAAGAATATTACAGGTTAAACTAATGAAATGAAGACTAAACACAGGAAACATAGTATCAATCAAGAAAAGTGCTGATTCTTTGAAAATATTAAAATAAGATCAAGGAATTCCTGGTCAAAATAATGCAAAGAGAAGGAAGATTCAAATTAGAAAATTAGAGATTAAATGAGGTTATTGGAATAGATTCCAAAGAAATCCGGGAGATCATTTGTGTAAGGATTCAGGCATTATGTCCATTTGCCCCCTGTTACTAGCACAATGCATTCAGGCAGTACCCTGGTAAACCCAGGGGACTATGGCTGCCACATCACTATGGAGTCTGAACACAGGTGCAAAGGACCGTTTAAAAGAAAGACTGCATCTACCCACTTCTGCTCTCTTTCCCACTGTTCCTCTGAAGGGACAGACAAGACTTTCCCTGACTCTCCCCTCCTCCCCACCTCTCTCTCACCATCTCTTTCTCTTGTTTCCCTTCCCCTCCCTTTTCTTTTTAATAAAACTTTTCACTTAAGCTTTGTCTGCCAGGCATGTTTGTTCCCTGCCTGGTCTAGAATCTACCAAAGGCCCCCTGGCACAAAATTATAACAATCAGGGATCCTTTAAAAAAACTTACATCTGAAAATTTGAAAACATGGATAACTTTTAAAGCTAATAACATTTTAACAGCACAAAATTAAACAATATAAAAAGAACCCTTAACAAGCAATACTATTGATGTAGTAATTAAAATTCTCCCACTAAGGAAAATAGCAGGACTGCAAGGATTCACTGCTAGAGTCTACAAAACTTTCAGGGAAGATTATCTTCTTTAAATGCTTAATCTAAGCCAGAATTCAGAAATTTTCATATGGCTTGAAGGCTTGAAAATAATGACTTCACAAAAATAATCACCCACACATATTTTGAAACTCAGTATATTAAAAAATGGCGAAATGTGTAACTTGAAGAGAGATGGCACGCTTCTATTTGAACAACTTGTCTCTTTTTGGTCAGGGGAGAACTCATAACACTGATGTACAGTGCTGTCCTCTGGCCTACATGGGGGGCTCTACTAATATAATGGTAGCTGTTTGTTTAGAAGCGGGTTAATTACTGCTATACAAATTTTCATGCTATTGAAATTGGATCTGAAATTAAAGGCTTTCTTTGCCCAATCATTAGGACTTTTAAAAAGGGAAATAGTGTGTCTATGTTTAGATGTTAATCAACTAAAAATGAAATTTCCTTTTTTGTCAAAATTGTCTCTCCAGGCTCCTGCCCACCCCTGCCTTGATTGGAATGCTTTTAAATAATGCAGCTCATGTAAATGAAAACAGACCCATGACAGTTGAAGAAGAAGACGCTGGATGACATCACAGGGCCATTTAGAGCTGCTGTGCTTCTTATCTTTCAGACTGTTCTCCAGAACTGGGCTTCTAGCTCAGAAATGGAACACAAGCTTTACAAGCACCAGCTCTGGATGTGATCTCCAGCACTAACTAAATAAATAAGTGAGCAGGGCGTTGGTGGCACACGCCTTTAATCCCAGCAGAGGCAGGTGGATCTCTATGAGTTCAAGGCCAGCCTGGTCTCCAGAGCTAGTGCCAGGATAGGCTCCAAAGCTACACAGAGAAACCCTGTCTCGAAAAACCAAATAAATAAATATATAAATAAATAAGTGATAGATAATAAAGAAATGAATAAAATAAATAAATAAAAATAAAATAAATAAACTGTGAATGCCCACCCTTAATATTTATGCATGGAAACCTTTAAAAACCTTCACAACTTCTGAAAAATGAAGTAACAGCCAAAACCACCATGAAAGTCACATAGTAAGCCTTCCATTCAGAAACTTTTCACAGCTTCTAGTTCAGGTCACTCCACTTCTCGCAAAGGAGCCTCCTCATGTCCCTTTCCCAGATCTGGCTTCTGGAAAGCAATAGAACAATGTCTCTATGTGGTATGCCTAACATTCAAATATTGATACAGCTACTGTATCCTCATGGATCTTTAATTCTTTTTACGTTCTCACTTATTTAATAATTATTTTTCATTGCGGAAGGTTTGTCTACTGTTGAAATACCTCAAATTTTGAGATATTTAAAACTATTAATAAGAATGTGATCAGTCCTCTGATACAGTTTAAATACCAAGAAATTAAATTGTTTCTTATCTTTAGACTATAGTCCTAAATCAAAGAAGCTGATTTTTGTATTAGCAACTAAAAGAGAAAAGAGTTCATTTCCTTTCCTCCCTCAGACACATCTATAGGGTAGCAGTGCTCTTCTTCTCTTCCTGCCACAAAGCTATCCTGGTGACCTGGGGAACAGAAAGGCTCTGATGTGGAAGCATGCTTCTGTTAAAGTGAGGTGGGGAGGGAATATGTGTGCCAGGCACATGTGCTGAAAGTATCTTAGGAGTGGGAAAGAAATGCAATGTTTGGACCCAAGCCAAGTCCTAAAGGTGTTCTTCCAACATTTCAGTTTTCTCTACAGTTATGAATTCAAAATGGGTGTTAGTCATATGTAATGGATTGACATTGGTAGACCGTAAAACCACATCTATTTTTCTCAGTGAAATGATTTGCTCGGTCCTCAGGACAAGGGGACCCTCTAGCTGAAAACAAGATGTGATGGAATCTCACAGACTTTTACATTTCTACTTGTTAGAAAACCTTTGGAAAACTGCATAATTTGTTAATACTTTCCTTTCAATAATTCATCTCTTCAGAATTTGTGGGTGAGAAATTATTATTGTCTGCCAATGGGTCACTTTCATATATTTTCAAATCAACTATTTGTTAGTACCATTGAAAACAATTAAAATAATTTACAGATTATAAAATATGAATCTATGATGCAGAATCAATATAAGCAATAAGGAAAGGTACAATTTAGAACCCTTGATCTTCAAATGAAAGGCCTCATGTACTGAAGTATTATTTTAAAATTGTTCCATTTGAAGTTCAGGTTACAGTTTTGCATTTAATTTTGGGAATAAATACAAACTTCAATAATAAACAACATTGAAAGCTTTTGTAGTAACTTTGATAATACCTATGAAACTGCATAGGAACCGATAAAGGAGTGCCTGGAGGACTTCCCATCTCAGGGCACACTGCCTTCTTGTTTTGCTTCTAGACTTTCCCCACACAATCTTATAATCTGAGCAGACAACAATTTTATTTTTTTCTGGAGAGTTCTCACTTTTCCTCCATATGTGTTTTTAATCACACCACTTTGTATGAAATATTCTAATTATCAACTGCAACATATGAGTAACACTTCATTTGAGCTCATCTCAGCAGTCAGCCATGTCAGAGAATGTTTTCTGTAGGGCTGAGCATGATTTTCATTTACTGAATGCCCAGAGCATCTCTTCCACTCATACAGTCATTGTTTTCTTCTGTGTAATGACTATTAATGTAGCTGTTCACATCCTTACTCAACTTATCACAAAGGAGGAATCTTATCTGAGGTCACTGAGTAAAGGAAGATTATCTTTTGGCGGTTAAGCAAAGCTGTCCAGGTATGCTGAATATACAATGTTAAAAGGAAGCTTGTAGTGTTCCTATTTCCCTATTCAATATTTATGCAAGTCATACAGAACTTATTGTTGTTATACCATACCCAAGAACACAATATTGATGTGTTGTCATAAATTCTGACTTGGTATTTATTATACTTTTGGAGGAGGACCATTCTGCAGTCTTATAAAGAAAAATCAATTCATAAGTTATTTGCTCTAAGCATGCAAAGCTATATTCCTGAAAGGCTGTTTCTTAATTATGCAGGCATTACTTACATTATTCATAATTTTCAAATAATAAAACACAGGGTTATTTTCTCATAGCAAATGAGGTGATTTGTCAAATTATATGTTGAAAGAAAGTTTTTAATAACATCAAAAGCTGACAGTTAAATTACCTCTAGTTTTTACATTCAAGCACAAACAGAAAAATCTGATCTAAAAATAATAGTTCAGGATTTACCATACATTTCACTAATGTTATTAGTGATTCAAAGGGTGAAAAAATACTCAGAGTTGTAGCTATTTAATCTCTGTCCATAGCTTCTTAATTGAGTAGAATGTTTAACTAGGCACATTACTTAACTCTGAGATGGAACTTACTATCTTTAGAAACTGTTTTAAGAGTTTGTACAGTTGATTTGTTAAGTGTGTTAGGAGTATTGAACCATGTTTTATAGATGAATACAGTAAAGCATAGGGAGGGTAAGCAAAGCATAGTGATCCATATATGTGTATGGTATATTGGTCTTAGAAAGTATAGCTATCATGTGTATTTGTGGTGTGTTGACCTAGAAAGTACATTCATCCACATATGTGTTTAGTACATTGGTCTTAGAAAGTACAGTCATATATATGTATGGTATATTGGTTTTTAAAACTCTGAGAAAACAAAACAGTGTATACTTGAGTCTCTTGTAGAAAATGACATAGCATTTGCTCATTACATAGGCATAAACTTCCCTATCCCATACACCTTTAGATTACCCATATTAACAATGACTATGCGATGAAAACATCTGTCATGTTCATTCCTTAGGGTATGATAGGACTGCAATGTTTGGGCATGCTTAGTATATTTACATTTTTGAGTATTTTCTATTCATGGCTGTCTTACTTCAGAAACTTAGACAGATTTAGAAACAGAAGGGCAATTATTTGAACTCAGCATAGTTCACTTCTGCTTATTAACCAGAATATCAAGTTGCATTTCTTTTAAGAATGGGTTGCTTCAGTTAGTAGCATACCTCAGAATTCCAGGAAGGCTCCCCAGCAAGTGACAAACTCTAGCATTATACATAATATATTTTGACTCAGGCTCAACCATTGTTCTAATATATCCTCATATGTGTGACTATAACATGAGCACTATATTGAGAGAAAGCCAGGGTAACCTATGTAATACCCATTCTGCCATTGAATAAGAGTCTATTGCCTTGGTCTAATGATTACATTCATCACAGACTCACTTTCTTATTTAACACTGACATTGGTATTAGATCACATTTTGACATATAGGCTCTGATCTATAAATATGTTTCATATACACATGTACATGTGGTATTAGATAGTATAGTAGAAATAAAAGGCAATGTTAATGGATAAAAATGCCTTTTTCATTAGGTTGTTAGTAAACCTCTTCTTCTTAAAGTATTAATGGCTTATGCTTTTCAATGTTTCTTACTTGACAACACTGCAACAGTGTCTGCCTGGCTGTGTACAGTGAATCTGTCCACAGCAGTGTATGGTCAAGAAATCATTTTGGTAACACTGTTAATGTCTATGGGTGAATAATTAATGAGATCTATGAAACACACACTGCTATGTAATGTACCCAGTTTGTCTATTTTCCTGGAAACTCAAGGCACTTATGAAAGAAGAGGCTTTAGGTGTAGATACAGTTTCCTTGGAGATATTTTCAACTTCTTGCAGATGGGTAACACTAACACAATTGTGTCCAATGGCTCTCTATGGTGGAAATGAAATACTTGATCAATTATTTTACTGTGAAACTCTAGTAAGGTAAATGTATTATGTGTCTATATCAACACGGTAAATACAGAAGGCACTAAAACTTATTTGAACAGCTGTTGAATATATCAAGCCCTATTATGAAACTCATTTCAAAGTTATGCATTGCCAATGTGCTAAGGAATATAGATTACAGAAGTTGCCTTGCATTAATACTTAGACAATCAATTTTCTAAGAGTACAAAAATTACCCTGAAATGTCACTTTTTTTTTTTGCTTCAGGTAATGGGACTAAATAAACTTCCACAATAATGCCTCCTACTCCTAGTTCTTCAACAAAGCACAGAAACCTTCATCCTTATGTCAGAAATTTGTGTTTTGCTTACATAATTCTCAAAGCAAATAACATATCACTGCACAGAATTGGGGTCAACCAGTTTTGTGGACAATGGTATAGCAGTTTCTAATATTTTTACACTTTTCCTAATATGATTCCTGTCTGTCAAAATCTTTAACTTCAAAGAATTTTTAACATTGTCTTCTTTTTTTCTTTATCCCAACTTTTGTGTCACTAATGATATGCAGAAAGGGAGTCAGCCAATCAATGCTCTGTCATCAACAAATATCCTGTTTTACTACCCAGGTGATGCTAATGAATTTATAATTTCTGCCATTACCAGTACTTCCTAGTCAACCTCAGCTTCTCTGTAATCAAGTTGTTCTAGAATATCATTGATATTTATTTGATTAAATGTCAACGTCTTCACATACTAACTTCAGGGACTGATGCCTTCCTTCTAGTCTTGCTCAGACAACCAAATTTTATATCTTCTTGGACTTATTTTTTCTCATTTAGATAATTTATGTGCTATTATAATAATCCAGGGTTTAAGTGAAACAACATGGAATATAATTTTCTTATATTATTTAATTGTGTTTTGTAAAAGTCAGCTTTTTAAAATCAGCCAATACATATTTTTGGTTTCTACTTTCCAAATAAATAACAAATAGATAAAACTATCATGAAGAGGAAATAAATTCACTGAGATGCTTTTCAATTGAAACACACCATAATTAGAGTTTCAGGCTTTCTTATATAGTTTTAATGGTTTTAGATATTCTTTTTTTTGATACAGGGTTTTGCTGTGTTACATAGGATAGCTGTGAACTGGTCGTCCTACTATATCTGTATTCCAATTTCTGGGATTATAATTATGTGTCACCATGCTTGACTGCATAAATTGCAAGCAAAATGTAGTTGTAGCTAATAACTGAGAAGTCTCCACTGATGCTTTTTCTTTCTGCTAATAACATTCAACACCTAAATCTAAAGAAAATTCTAGTTTTTCATTCCTTATGTAAAGATAGAAAGAACTTTTTGCCCATTTAAAATCATATCACTGAAATTTCATTTGAAGACTTTGTCATTATGTCTTAAAATTGAAATATAAAAGTGATTTGTTCTAAATGGGGTACCACAGTTCACTGTGCAGTTAACTCATTAAAAATGAAGCAAACAGAAGGTACACTTGCCATGAATAAAAAATTTATTCATATTGAAGTCAATACAGAAGGGAAAAACCACACAATAAGATCTTAGGTTTGCAAGACTGCTGAGCATATCTTAAATGTTTTAAAATTCACTTGCAAGTCTGTTACAATGTTCAACTTATGAAAGAGGTCAAGTCGGAAAAGAAAAACTTTCCAAAGAATAATATGATGTTACCACTGTGGCCTGTGATTGTAGTTTTAAGATGATGTTGTCTTGCTATGTTGCCTAGACTGGCCCTGAACACCTAGAATCCAGTTTCTACCACAGCCTCCAGAGTACATGGATTACAGGTATGCACAATCATGACAAGTATTATTACTTTAAAACAGTAATTTTCATTTTCATAAATTTATAAAAGTATACATTTCATTAATTTTACAGTAATTTGAAATTTGAGTAAATGAACAATTTAATGTTACATTGAATTTTCAGTTTTCATTATATTATTAAAAATAATATATAAAATAATATATAAATAATATATAAAATTAAAATATAATCATTTATTATAAAATAAAATAAAGTAATACAGCCTTTGCTCCTTATGAACTATTTATATAAATTTTCTCATTATAAAATTAATAATCAGTGGCTGAAGAAATCTCTCATTGTTTCAGAGCACTTGATTGCTATTGTAGAGGACCTGAGTCCATTTATCAGAGCCTACACTGAGTATTGCACTGATGTCTATAGCTTCAGACTGAATGGATCCAAAGTCCTTTTTGGCTCAATTGGACATTCACTCACATAGTAGGTACAACCTACATACCCACAGACACATATACATATTGTATAATAAAGTATTTTAAGACTAGAAATAATAGTAGAGAAATTTAATTGGGCTAATTTTATAGATTTTATTTGGCCAGTATCTGCCAACCTATGCATATGTTTATCAATGTTTCTACTGGCAAAGCCCTGAAAGAAATCCAATTTTAAACATGCGACTGTTATAAATCCCTTCAGTAATATAATAAACTAGCCCCAATGCCCACTTCTATGTTGCACCCACACCTTTGCAACATGAATTGATGGCTCATAGAATCAAACTTTCAAATATAGCCTCTGACAAAGGCTTTATTTGGAAAGTGTTCATCATTTGGATTTTCTATTACTCTTAGGGACTCCAGCTATATTGGTTTAGAAGACAGCATAACCTAAAGGAGATCAATGGAACCATTTCGGAAATCCCATCTGCAACCATAGATCCAGCAGCTGTGGATGACACAGTTGAGCTTGATTAAGGTTCTGTAAGGCATTGTAGACATGAGCGTTCATTCAGGGACAGGAGGATGGATCAACAGGTAAAATCTCACAACCTGGGTCTGATGCCTTGAAACCAAAGTTGGAAAAAATAGCCAACTTCCAAGAATTGTCCTCTGTCATCTGCATGGGTACTGCGGCTGGTGCATGTCCACACACACACACACACACACACACACACACACACACACACACACACACACACACCATAAGCACACACATGAAAAGTTCATTGATCGATAAATATGTAACATCCACTCAGGTATGTCACAAAACTATGATACATACACGTTATTGAAATCCAAAAATATGTTCACAATTTTCTGTTAAGTAGAAAAAAGTTTAATGGTATATACCAATTGTCATTGCACATAAAAAGTATCCATCTTCAACTAATAAAAAATCTCAGAACAAAACAGTGGTTTTAATGGTAACTATTAAATGCTTTTGAGGTTTTATATTATATTTTCCTACAAATTAATGCTTTATCAATAAATGGGTCTTTTTCCAAACTAGTGAACAGTAGCTTGCTGTACTCAATAATAATAATGTATATTGTTTTTCTACTTTGATCTTTCTACCAGTTAATATCTAATTGTTAGAGCTGGGTATCTGCAAACTAACATCATAAAATATGTCATAAATAATGAATTACAAAAATTTAAAATAAGAAAGCTAATACATTCATAGGTATAATATAGCCATTTTTAGATGTATAAAACAAAATTACTTTTTTGTACTATGTGCTAACTTGTACAAAAACTACTCAATTTGTCATCTAACTAAAGAGTTCTATTAGTTTGCATATGTTTAATGATTGTTTTTAGAAAAGTAAGTAAATATAATTATAAATATAATTTTTAACTCTATTTGACTGTGAGTTCTCCACAGTCATCATCTCACAAGGTTATCAGCTTTGTGAGAAACTGTTTCAGCACATGCAGAAGAGCCAACTTTCATTATAATAATTTCATATAAATTGGATTAAATAACCTATTAACCTTCCTTCCTTTCTGTTTTTTTTTTTTTTTTTTTTTTTTTTTTTTTTTTTTTTTTTTTTTTGAATCAGGGTTTCACTGTATAATACCCCTAACTATCCTGGAACTAGCTCTTCAACCAGGCTGGCCTCGAATTCACAAAGATACAACTGCCTCTATTCCTCCCCTCTACCAAGTGCTGGGATTAAAGAAATGCACCACCATTGCCCAGCAAACAATGACCTGCTACTTTCTCTCGGTCCAAGAAGTAATAATGGGTAGCACCTGACAAGTATACATAATTTCATTTATGATAAACATTTTACTGGAATATTTGAAATCTACCTTATGTAATTGAAATTTGAAAATCTGATAATGGCCTCAAACCTCCAAATCTATCTAGAGCTTCTTGCCATTCCAGTATTGCACAGACTGTGGCCAGGACCCTCTCAGGAAGAGTCTGATGCGGGGGGGACTGCTTTACATCCTGCTTTCAGAGGACATGCAACTGCATACTCAGCTTGCAGTTTTATTTCCAATGTGTCTTCATGTTTATAGGACAAACAGCCTTTTGTTTTATAATAATGTATGAGGAACTGAAGAAATGAAAGTTAATGAGCTTAGAGGGTCAGAAATTAAATAGAATTTTAATGTACACTATAAAAACAATACCATTCTCAAAGTGAAAATAGGCTTGGCTGGGATGAGACAAGAGAGAGTATGGTAGCAGTGAATTACACATGCCATCATGTCTCCTTCTCTTCGTTGAGAATGAGTAGCCTGTATAGACACCAACCAGCCTGTGAAGATGCAGAGGCAAAACAGGTTTCATGATGTGTTCTATGAACTGCTGGCAATAAAAAGGGTTTATAATATTCTTTTTTTCTAAAATGTTACTAGGTCTCAGATTACTACCAAATTCCAGGTCTGATAGTGTTAATGAGTTTCATTCATGCTCAACCTATCTTTCTTAATATGTTTAATACCTTATTTATATGAAACATGTTTTGGTTTTAAGAATTATTTCTGTGCTGTAATGACATACCCATCTTAAAGGAAAATCATCTCCGTGTTCAAAGTCTACTTTCGTCTACCATCCTTGCTCCACATTTCTGTTTATCTTAGTACTTATCTCAGAGCTGCTCTAGATTTTATATTAGATGCTAACTTCTCAATCCTTCATACATCCCGTCATGTTCCCTTAGATCGTTAAAGACAAAACGTATACTTTACCAGCCATATGCTCTGTGCACATAGTAGAAACTCAAATATTTGATGAATGAGTAAGTAATAAATAATATATTGAGGAATATCTGCTTCATTAATTGTAAAACATTCTACTAATTCTTAAGGACAGACACTCTGTTCTGTCCATATTTTAATAAACCTATGCACAATTATGATTTCCAAATGTATGAATGACATTTTAAAAAATGCCTAGCAAATTCCTATAATTCAATATTTGGAATGTTAAACTTACTTTTTAACAGAATGTCTATTTGTATTCAACTTCTAGGATCTCACAAAATGGTACTTTCATGATATATATATATATATATATATATATATATATATATATATATATATGGTCAACACGTTCCCTTGCTACCTCTACTACATCTGTTCTCATATTGTGGCAACAGCATCTTTATTATGTGAATGATTTCTGTTGTTTTTGGTAGGAAACACAAATTTGTTGGTGACTTTTCTTATCCCCTAGTTTTCAACATAAGATGCCTTTTGTGTGTGATAAGTTTAGTTTCTTATCTCCTAGATAAGACTTACATTTTTTTTTGATGTGACATTTTTCATTCGCACACGAATTCTCTTACATGAACTTTTTATAACTTCATGTATTTACACCAGTATTTCTATTTATTACCTATCTATACATATTTTGATCATCTCTTTGTCTGTTCTCTCCTAAACTAGATAGCAATTCCTGTACGTTTAATGTTAATCTTGATCATTACATAAATAACTCAATAAATATCCCTAGCCCATATCCATTGATGAATGAAGGTAAATTAAGACTTTTATTGATTGATTGGAATTCTGGGGTTGTAATATTGATCTTTCATGAAGTTAATATTCTGTGATCTTAACTACAGACCTAGTCATGAAGATTATAATTTTTCTTAAAATCTTTCGGTTTGTTTCCTTTGATTTCATTAATGTACTATGTGGCTTTGCTTGTACTGTTACTATTAATAATTTTTTGAATTTTTAAATTACTTGAATAACATATATAGAGTAGTGATACATAAATTAGATGTTTTCAGAGTTACTGATATTTCCATTGATAAAATCTAAACTCTTCACAATCAATGGAAATTTTCTTTATAGAAAGAGTATGTAAACACTCAATTTCATATCGATGTTTAGGAATATGTGCCAGATATTGACTGAGAAGAAATGTGGGCATAGCCACGCAGAGATCTGTACACAAATGACTTGGAAGAAATGTGGGCACAGCCACAGAATTCTGTCCACAAGTGACAAGGAAGAAATATGGCTATATTAAAGTCTGAAGCAAAATCATGATGGATTTTTCCTGAATATGCATTTAAATTATCCCTTGCTTATTGTGAAATCACTGGGGAATATAATTTTAAAATGTGACATGAAAATAAAGTTTTAGCTTTTTATACTGTAATTATGATAATTGTCCCTTTTTTCATTCATTTCCCCTCTCTAAATCCTGTCTTATATGCCTCCTTCTTCAAGTTCATGGCCTCTATTTCTCATATTTATTGTATGCATATATGTGTGTGTGTGTGTGTGTGTGTGTGTGTGTGTGTGTATTCCCAAATTAACCTGTTCAGTTTCTAAAATACTACTTGTATGTATGTTCTCAGCACTTATCATTTAGAAATGGACAGCCAGTTGCTATGCTCTTCCTACCTCTCCTGCTCCTAGCTTTTCTCCACGGTCCATAGTTCTTTGTGTAAGATTGAGGACTCAGAGGATTTTCATAAATTTTGTGCACAATATGAGTACTTTCATTTTGTTTTCTTATAGAATAAAAACTATATTTAAAGTATTAAATAATTGTAAAATGTATATCATTCTATAATGATGAGTAAATAATATATTAATGTGTAAGTAGAATACAATGATATAGTTCTATGGTTTTTAAGATATTACCTTAAAATACCTACTTTTCTATTTCACTTTTTGTATATAAAACCTCACCATTCTTTACATTTTCTGCTCTGTTGCTTCCTATTATGGAGAAACAATGACTACAAAACATCTCAGGTAGTTATGAATTGAAAACACATGAGGAGTGGTGTCAACAAGATCAGTCTTCAAATATTTGGTCCCTACACTTTAACAATAGGCTAAACACTAAAATAGGCAAGGTATTAAAAGCACTTCTAATTAGCCTTTTTACTTAGTAAATGTTCAATATTATGTTAATACATGCTAAATACAGGCTTGAGAAAGAGTTTGTAGAAATTAAAAGACAACACCTGTCTTGTATGAAAGTACCTAATCAGGAAATTACTATTTTCTCCTAAATTCTAACTCTTTTACGAAATAATTTTAAAGGGCTGGGGAAAATGTTTAGTGGGGTGGAATGCTGGCTGTGTAAGCATGAAGGTCTGAGTGTGGATCTCAAGCACCCACATATAAAACCAGATGTAGTGGCTTCGTGTGCCTGTAACTGCAGAAATGCATCAGATGGAGAAGACAGGATTGCCAAGGCTTGCTGCCAGCTCTTCTACCTGAACAACCACAGGCTCATATAATTCCTACTCTGACTCAAGATGATGACCTAGAAAGCAGTAGAAGAGGACAACAGAGTTTTCCTGTGGCCTCCACATCACATGCATGTCAATCACATTCACTTCCATCACATGTTTGTCATGCAAACACATATGTGTATATACACACACATACCCACATTATTTTAGATACACACACATGTAATCACACACATACACATACCCAAATTATTCTATAAAGAATCAATGCTACTTAACACACAAAAGGCATTTTAACCTGTTACATTTAAGTTTTATATTATGTTTTTTTCTTGTTTTGATATTACTGTCCCATACATAAAACGAGAAATGCTATAACATCTATGGTATGCTACATTGTAGGTGAAAATGTTTCAATTTTTCCAAGAACTGCTAAATACACCATACAGAAGGGTGAGGTTGTATGAAACATTTTATAACAAATACAGTAAATAATGTATTTAACTACTAAATATCTAATTATCATGAGGATTTTACTAACATAATAATGAAAATGTAATTACATAAGCATCCAGTTCCTAAAGTGTCACTGAACTCTCATATGAATTGTGATAGCTTTCTTAAGGCACCCTTCTTGCAAAATGATAGACACCAATTAAAATTATTTATCATATTTTTCTTTGAATCAGAATTTGAATTTTCAAAATATTGACAGAAACATTGTATGCTACTAATGAATTGTATGAATTTGATATCGGTGGAATTAAAATAATGAAACAAAATTTAGTTGTAAATTTCAACATTCCTGGTAGAAGTACTTGCAGGCATAATTTATTTTGGTAATATAGACTTCTGAATATGTGACTCATATTAAACTATAAAATTGTACTTTATATATGTGCAGATGAGTTCAAAATGATTCTACCAGCTTTATTTCTATGGAATAATATCAAACTCCATAAAATACTGCCGACTTAATAAAGACTAGCAAGAGAATTATCTTTGATAAGAATTAAACTGACAAAATATTTTAAAAATAATAGTTGTCATTTTTTCAGATTCAATCATTCTAGTGTAGTACAAAAATATAAGAATCATGTTAAAAATAAAGCACATTAAATTTCTTAAGTGGATTCTGGGCATGCTAAATTAACGATTTCATTTAATGATTATTTTTATTGTTCAGCTAATAGTTATGGGGCTCATGCAAAACACAGCCTCCTAGTCAGAAGCATCAGAAACAATGATAGGAGATATAAACTCATCACTGCCTAACATAAACTCATCGCTGGCTATAAACACTAATAATTTTCATTTTCCAAATTGTTTTCCAATAGCCACCAAAGTGTCCAATTTTCCAGAAATTTTCATGTCTGACATTTTATTCAACATGATTGTATTTCATACTTAAGTGCTAGACCATTTTGTAACTTGTTTTCCAACCTAATCATAGAGCTACTTTGACCCTGAGAATAAAATTGTACAGTTTATATATTGTGGTTTTTAAAATATTTCTGAATTCCTTGAGATTTTTTTTATTCTTAAAGAACAATTTTCATTTTCCCATTTTATATTTTCATGTTTTATACATTTTTATCAGTTCATGTAAGACATTATGCACATTTTCTTTGTTCTCATTTTCTTTTTTAATATTTATTTAAATTAAAATCTATCTTATTTTGCATACCAATGCCAGTTCCCTCTCCCTTCTTCCCCCTCTGCATCCCCTGCCCCTCATCCACTCCTCAAAGAGGGTGAGACTTCCCATGAGGAATCAACAAAGTCTATTATATCACTTGAGGCAGGACAAAGGCCCTCCCCCCTGTATGAAGACTGAGCAAGGTATTTCTCCATAGGGAGTGGGCTTCAAAATGCCAGCTCATGAACTAGGAAATAATGCTGGTTCTTATGCTAGGGGCCCCACAAACTCTGAACTGACAGCTGGGGAATGTGCCTAAAACTGAACTAGGTCTTCTGAATGTGGGTGACAGTAGGGAGGCTTGGGCAGTTTCTAGCGCAAATTCATTAAAAAGTCCTACCTATTATAGTAATGATTTTACCTAAGTCAGCATAAGAACTATTTCCTTACTTTGCATAAAGTATTTTTGTTAATATCAGATGAATATGGAATTGACTTTATTTAATTATTATTTGCAGTTTCTTTAATTATCCTGTTAATCACTGAACTGGGAACAATGATGTATTTAAGAATATATCAACACAAAATAATTAAAATATCAATTAAAGGCAATAAAATTAATAGTAATTCAGGCAAGTAAGCTCAATGCAATATTACAAAGTATCTTCAGCCCATAAGAGTCACATCTGTGAGTCATTCACTAAACAAACATTGAGACTATTGAAATGCTTAAATCTCACACTTACCAACCTCCACAACACTCGTACAGTTGGGATCTGTGAAGCCATCTGGACACTCACAGGAAAAGGAATCATCAGCCAATCCAGACAGACAGATGCCACCATTTTCACATGGATTGGGGTTGCAAATGTCACCTGGGGAACAGAGAGTCAGAGTTTTACTTTTTATGTTTGTCATAGCATTGGAACACCCAAGTTGACTTGGTCTACTGGCTTACTTCTCAAATTCTGGCTAGACTGGTTTCTCTAGTTAGTTCAATAAATGTCTTTACAACCATACATGTTTTCTTTTGTAACATTTTGGTTTGTCTTTCTAATGTGCTGGGATGTATTTCCTAATATGTAGAATCTGGAAATTGCATATGTACTCAAATTAGCATTGAGATGTTAATAGACTTGAAAGTACCACATGACTAAAGTATTAACTTTTGATGGCTCTTTGAAAACTTCCTCCACATGGATGCATTCAGGCCAATGTACTTCTTGAACTGACAGAAATATTAAAGATTCAGAGAGAAAGTGCAACCTTGAAGTAAGGTGCACTACTGTGGCTTTATCTCTGGTGTTGAGTGACAGATGGAAATTTGTCCTTTAAAAAATGGATTTAGTAGCCTAAAAAAGTGGCCACCATTGTTGAATAGAGAATGGTGATTGGTGAAGTTGTCACCTGTAATAACTTGTAAGACAGAAAGCATATGTAACGACATTTTGGATAGGAGTAATAAGGTTTCCACACAGACTGTTAAGTTGTCAGTTGACTCTGAGCATGATAAGCTACTATAGGAAAGAGACAAGTCAAGCACAGAAACCTTCTTATGAAATTACAAAGAAATATAGAGGGACCAGGATTTGACTAGAAAATGAAACTATTGCTCAACTTTAACATCTCACACTAATGCCTGTCAAATTTAAAACACTGACAGAAAGATATGACCCATCATAAATATAAAGTCATGCATGTGCCTTTACTTTCATGAAAATGTTTCAGGGAACATATTTGGGGCATAAATGGCACACTTAGGAAACAGAAGAGCATCAAGAAATCCTGATAGGTGTCCCTGAGTGAACTGGCATACCCAAAGCAGCACTACAAATTCAATGAGGAAGGGATGATAGATAGTCTTGAGGTAAAACTCTGGGGGGAAGAGTATGGATTAATATTCAAAGAGGACTTGAGTTAGATTCATTTGACCATTTTAAATGGGACTTTATAAGTTATGATGCCACTTGCAATGGGAAAAAGAATGAGGAAGAGAAGAAAGAAGGAAATGGGGAGGAGAAATAATCAAAGAGGAGGGAGACAATGGGGAGGAGGAAAAATTAAAAGAATCTTTAGCATCATCTAGAGACAGTTTTAACCTATTTTATTACATCACTAATATAAATGTATGTGAAGGAAGATGCTCCTAGTGTGAACACAGCTTCCCAAATGAAAAGTGATAAATTACACTGTCATCTCCCAATTCCAAAGAGTATTTAGGATGAATAGTCACCAAAACAATTTTGCAGTGTCCATCATAACTTCGTTTGTTTTCGACACCATTCCAAACATGAGTTGACCTTCCCCAGGCAGCGTAAGTTGTTGCAGTAATATCCATAAGGGCAAGGCAAGCTGAAAAGTCTTATATAGTTTTATTTGAACTGACCAAAAAGCAGTGTCTTGGAAGAGTTTTAGCAAGAGAGATATTCTAGAGGCTTGCATTTATATTCATTCAAATATCAAGAAAATCTCATTCTGACCTGCTTCTTTCTGGAGATTAAGCCCCTATGCAGTACACATACACACTGACCTTCTTTCTTAGAACACAGTATGAAATATAAGTACTGATATTAATGGACAAATAGAATTAGAAGTATGTAAAGTTGCCAGTTCTTTTCTTTGGATTATCCAGTAATTTGGACCCCAGCTGTTACTTAGCTGATCTTTCTTTTTGTTGTTGATTCTCCCAGTGATTTTTTTTCTCTTTTGCTTACACCTTGTCTTAGTCAGGGTTACTACTGATGTGATAAAATGTCATGAATAAAGTAACTTGGGGACAAAAGAATTTATTTCACATATGCTTCCAAATCATTGTTCATCATCAAAGAATGTCAGGGCAGGAACCTGGAGGCAGGAGCTGATGCAGAGGCCATGGAGGGGTGCTCATCATTGGCTTGCTCATCCTGCCTTCCTATAAAAACCAGGACCACCATCTCAGGGATAGTACCACCCACATTGGGATGTGTATTTTCATATCAATCACTAATTAGGAAAATGTCCCACAACCTTGAACACAGCTGCATCTTATGGTGTCATTTTCTCAATTGAGACTCCACTCTCTTTGATGACTCCTGCTTGTGCCTAGTTAACATAAAACTATCCAGTAATAAAAGCATGAAAACATTTTCAGGTGACATACAATTACATGCATTTAATGAATATAACATGATGGAATAACAACTTAATTAGAATGATGGTTGCACACCGAGGTATTTAGCAAATCTTACATGTGCTATATTAGCATTTTTGTAAATATAATATATTTTAATTTATGTTTTGTGTGTTTCACCTCTTTCTGTTTTTCACATGATCTGAATCTAGCCTATGAACTTGAAAATGTCAGACAAGTGCTCTACTGCTTAGCTACATTCTCAGACATAAGATTACAACATATTGTTAATTTTTCTGTACTTTGTATCATATCCACAATATTAATATTTGCACAACAGCATTTAAAAGAATAGAAATGACAAAAATACTATAACATCCAATGATCCAAAATGGCATTGTAATAAAATAGATGTGGGTTTTGGAGTATAGCAAGAAATGTATGTTGGATTTTAGAGTTCATAAATGTGAGATTAAGTAGTTAATTTTAAGTAAAAGTGTGATGCGTTAGGTTTTAAAGGCAGTATTTTTTTTTCTGAACAGTTTTTCTGAACAGGAACATTTCAAATAAATATGTCTGATAATAAGGTGGGTATTGAATTGGAGGGTTTTCCCTACACCATGAATTGTTAAAGGTCATTGAGTCATTAAGGGGAGAGATAGCACATGAGGAGGCAGATGAGAGATCCTTCAGCTCATAAGTAAATATGTCAAAAGATAACAAAAGATGCTTTTGAAAAAATTCAAGAAATGTTAGGACCTAAAATTTAGGTCCTAGTCAGTATAAATGTCACATTGTTCACAAGTGAAATTCAGTATGTCATTGTCTACCAGATATTAAAGAAGGTCCTCTGGTATTAGGTGGCTAATTTTAGGTGAAATTAAAATTGTGGCCTTACCCAAATCAGACAACAGAAAATAAGCAAAAAAATGTCATGAGGAGCTATTAGGGGGTCCTACTGTAAATCTGTTTTTGCCATACCCAATAGCATTCTCAATGTAGTTATGTTGTCCAAGACAAAGATAAGAAAAGAAAGTCAATAGTGTAACAACATTAGCCTTTTGAGGTGAGCCTCTATGGTAGAGCACTTGTTTAGCATTCAGAAGGGCCTGCAATCAGCACCACAAACTAGGAAAGAAAACCACATACAAATGTTTACTAAGAAATATTGACTGCATACTGGCAGTTCTATGACCACAGTGCTCATTTCTTTATAGTTTCCTAAGTAATCATTTTGCCTGCAATTACAAAATACAATTAGAGGTAAAGCATGTGAAAGGCGGGATGATAAAAAATCAAAGCAAACATAAAAAGCCTTCATCTTAAAATGCATGTTTTACACCTGTGCAAGAACTAGAAGGCAGAGAAAGGAATAGCCAGAAAAATCCACAGTTTAATGCAAGCTCAGTGAAGTTTCTGTAAAATAGTAGGGAGCTCCAGGACAAAACCTACTCTGAGATAATCCCTCTGCGACAAGGACAACCAAACACTGGTGCTTTCTTTATGAATAGTATTGGCTTTATGCGAATGATAAAGTCCAAGGGGAATCCCACAGATTCTGCAGAAGGGGTTGTAAGCCCTGTGAACTATATATATGTAAAAGCATGTTGTCCCATGAAATTTATTGTGCACAATAACATTCATTCTCAAATTTACCTGGCTTTACTATTAGTCACCAAAGCCATACCTTACCCTGCTATTTTCTACATGTAGCTGTTATCAAGATGATGGTGTAGGTGTGGATGATACTTTTAAGAGAAAATCAGTGTCCTGGATAAATTTCATGTCTAATTGACATATTTGTCAAAATTACTGATTCTCTAAAATTCTAATTAACTTAAAGAAATGTGTTCTTGAAGGATAGGAAAAAATAGTTAAAGCTTAATACATTCTTGGAGTTCCAATAAATGATTTTTTCCTATTTAGTCATTACCTTGGTTGATAGGTCTTATAGCTATGTTGATAATCAGCACGAGAAGGCACCCCAATAAAGAAAAAACAAAATGATACAGTTACATAGCCTTTTATCTCAACTGTCAGCAGGTCCTCCACTAAGGGTCTGTGTACTGCAATCTGTGCAGTTGTAATACCTTGATGTTTCTTGGCTGGCTAGCCTCACCTGCTTTAGATTAGGACAGATGTGTTTAATTTTATTCTAACTATGTTTTGTCATTCCATCTGCAGTTTATGGCAGACTAGGGCAAATTAAGCTGATGCTGCTTTGCCTTTTGACAATAGAATGAAGCAATTATTTTTCCCAGGGGCAAGAAATCTTTGCAGGCTCAATTTAACTTTGCCCAAACTTTCCATCCACTCAAGAGTTCTGAAAGGACTGTAACAGTCAGCTTCAGATGTAGCTTCATTTTCATCACTGACCCCTACTTGTCGCCAGTTACTTCATGTTGAAAATGATACACAATATTTCATTTTGTCTCATTATCCATTCACAAGCCATGATCCTTGAGCCTTTGGAATAACATTTGTAGGTACCTTAACTGTCACCTCTTACTGTGGAAAACAGTGGAAAAGAAGCAAGTAATGACAAACAAAGAAACAAAAAGTTTGTACATTTTAATGTCTTTTTCTATGACATCAGTATACATATATGATTCTTCTTATTCATATAAAGAAAAATATTCTATCATGATAATATTGTGGAATTGGTAAACAAGATGGATAATTTATTTAATTGTCATTTAAGTTTTCAAATAGTTTATATGATGCATTTTATTGATATGCTTGTGTCTGCCTTCAGTTTGCATATCAGAGGATCACAGACTCATCCATCATATATTCATTTGCCAGAAACCACATTGAGATGTCAGAGTGCAGCTAAGATGAAACACATAATGCTCCTGCACCCTTAGAGCTTATATTATAAAAGAAATGAATAATGAAAGCCTTACAAATAAGAAAACAATGTGTTGCTCACTGTAAAACAAAGCCAGGAGAAAAATCTCCCTGAAATGGAATGCTGCAAAGAGAATTGATTATTCAGCACTGAGAGTCAAGTAAGGTCTTTATTTCAGCTAAACACTGAAGGATGAACAGAAGGAAGCAATGTCAAAAGGCAAGAAAGGCCATTTTTTAGAGAGAACAAGTGACTAGCTCTCCTGATAGGCACAGGAGTGATGAAGGCAAGTTATTAAAAAAAATCAGTGTATATACTACACAGTAATGAATTGTCATTAATTATTTGTTCTACAAACAATTTTTGTAGAAACATGAATTATTTTAAAGCCCATATTTAATTCTCCATGTGCAGCACAGTAAAGTATAATGCCTGTGGTTTATATATCCTAAGCATCTGAAAACATACTTCTTATTTACATGATGATGTTTTCATATATTTATGTATTGATCTTGTTTCATTAATGTATTTATGCAGCATTAGTAATATATTTATGCATTTGCAGAACAATATAAATAAAGTAGGGATATATTTAAGTGAATATTGGAACCTGTTTTCTCTATCACAGATGTGTTAGTAAACACAGTACTAAATCTTTAATGTTTCTTCTGACCTCTCTCCATCTCTGCAAACATATGAGTATATAGATATAAAACTAAAAATAAGAAACTAATATGTTACCCAAGAATTTTACTTTATGAACATAGCTTACTACCTAATCACTTCATTGTCTCAGTATGGTAATTGTGCAGTATGTTGCAACTCATATTTAAATGTGGGAAAGCAAAACAAATTCAAGGAAACACTTGAATTCACATTCCACAACCAAGGCAATGTGGACCTGTACATTACTATGCCATCTTCAATTTTTCATCCCCCATTGAACTTGGCAGGTATAATGCTACTTCATTAAAGAACTGAAAGAAAGCAAAATCTTTGTTTTCAATTGAATAAGTCGTTATTTTGAAACAACTATAAATTGAGTACATACAATAATTAGCCAAATCTAACATACAAATGAGCAATAACTCTAGTTAAAAATGAAATAAAGCTCATGAGAATTTGTATAGCCAAACTAGCAAAACTTACAAGTTAGCACTTTCATGATTCATTCTATATGAAACCATGGAACAAATGATGTCTATTTTTAAATTGTCAATAGACTTTTTAAAGTTATTTCCCTTGGTACAGCATTTGTATTATGCATTCTAATTAGTTTAATGTATACAATTCTATTTTAAAATCTGTCTCACATTCTATAGATTATGAGTGGTCATTGTATATTTCAAAGTTTTTAAAAAGCCACGATTCTCACTCCAACAAGGAGGGATGAATAAAATAATGTCATGTTTAAAGAATTCACATATAGCTGGGCATTGGTGGTGCATGCCTTTAATCCCAGCACTTGGGAGGCAGAGGCAGGCGGATCTCTGTGAGTTCGGGGCCAGCGTGGTCTCCACAACGAGTGCCAGGATAGGCTCCAAAACCTCTGAGAAACCCTGTCTCAACCCTGCCCCCAAAAAGAATTCACATATAATCCTCCAGAATATTGTAGATCGAGTGTGTGTGTGTGTGTGTGTGTGTGTGTGTGTGTGTGTGTGTGAGTGTGTGTGTGTGTGTGTTTTAAAATATAGTTACCCTATACCAAGGTAGCAACTACAATGACCCTACTAAATGCCAGAGGTCAAAAAATAAAATAGCTCAGTTTCAATAATAGGTTGCTTCTTTTAGAGTTTTTGGACAGTGAAATCTCCAAGCATTACAAACTATTGCCAATGCTATTGGTTGCTTTCCAAAACCACTAGGTAAGATAATATAACTGAAGATACAACATAATTGCACTATTAAACATAGAGACGTCATGCAGGCAGGCATTGACCTGGAAGCTTCATTTCTATTACCTAGTTTTCATAGTTGATGAAAATATTATTTGTGTGACCAGAGGAAAAAAATTACAATTTCTCTTATTCAGATGCAAACACTGCAAGCTACAAAAACCACTGGCAATATGCCCATATGAAGAACAGTAAAATGAATGTCATCAGAGTAAGCAACTATTTTCTGATTGGATTTAAATGTCCTCTATACGAGGAAACTCTTACCTGGTACCATTGTTTGATCAAGATATTATGGCTAAACAGGTCATAAGCCCCAAGAGGAAACCTACTCCTGTTTTTCTGCTAAATGGACATAGTGTTAAACTGATTCATAATGGCTTAAAATATCTGATATATATATATGTATAAATATATACATATATATATATATATTTCAATGTATCTTTTGTTCCTCATCATAGAAACATCTATTTGTAATAGATGGTGGTTAACAGAAGACAGAAGATCCACAATCTGTCAAGGTGCAAAAAGTAAGTGACCACAGAATTGTCAGCCCACAATAAGACATTTCTATCACCCTTTATCCTCACAAAGATTAAGGTTCATTGCAGAAAAGGGCAGCAGAGAGTTCAAGAGTCAGAGGTGGTGAATGACTGTAAGAAACTACTATCATTTGGGCACTGTAGTGCAGCTACACTATCAACTCACAACAGCTTGAGAGAATGAATAAGACCTAAACAAGTTCAATCCAAACAGAATTCCACTATGGAGAGAGAGGTTGCAGGAGTTCCACCTCTAGCTGTGCAGTTACTGGCATTTGGAAGCATCTGGGGAAGGAAGAATCAGTTTTCTTTATGAATGTACTCCCTCGCTGGGCTTTGGTGGCACATGCCTTTTATACCAGCTATCAGGAGGTAGAGGCAGCAGATTTCTGTGAGTTCGAGGCCCACCTGGTCTACAAAATGAGCTCCAGAATAACCAGAGCTAATTAGTGAAATCTTGTATTTAAAAACCATAAAAAAGAAATGCATCCTCTGGTAAGCTGACCACACTCCAGTGAAGAGTTACACATACATGAATAAATAAGCAGTAGGAATTGGACTTTATAGGTTAAAAAAAAAAACAGAAAACATATTTTGGTAAGTAGAAAAGAGGAAGCGGATCTGGGAGGAGTTGGGGGAGGAGTAAATTTAGTCAAAACACACTGTGCAAATTTCTCAAAGATCCAATAAAAAGCAAACCTTTTAAAAAAAATAGTGTGATCCGATTCTATTATTTGGTGTTTTAAAATAATTTTATAGGAATCTCTAGATTGCTCAGCTTCTCAGAGTACCCATCAGCAAGACCAAACCTGTGCTCCCTCTACAGAACCCACATGGTGAAAGGAGAGCACCCCCCAAAATGTTCTCTGACCTCCTGGTGTCCATTACAGTACATGAAAATATGTACAATGCACATCAGTACACATAGACAGATACACACAAAACAGGGAAACATGTAATTAAAAATAATGTCTCCATAATATTAGATACCAAAAGTATTTTAAATAGAAAAAAATATTTTCAAAATAGAAAGAAATACTAGGGATATGTAGGAATAATAGTATATGACATTTTACTGAGGAACAATGAACAACATTGTCATGAAAGACCATCTGGTTCTGTACCTCAGTGATATAACTGTCCAAAATCAGTCACAGAAAACACTGGAAGTTCCTATCAGATATATGGCCCAAGGAACTCTTAGACACAGATGCACTTAAAAGATAATGAAGCTAATGTAAAACACCATGCTTGAATGCAATCTGAGGCTTGTACCTCTTAGGACACAGTTTCCTCTTCAAATTGTTTTCAAATAATAATCGCATAGAAGACTGAAATTACCCAGAAGTTAATCAAGATTTGTTGATTGTTAACTACTTAAAATTGTATCTGATATATGAATTTTCAATCAAAGCTTCCTACATAAGTAGCAAAAAATATGTTATGGTTTCCAACAAAGAGAATCCTGGACATATTTTGTGTTTTAGAGAACTCTAGAGAGTCCCTTAAAATAACAGAAGCTAGTATATTTAGAACTGAATGGTACATTAAAGATGATATAACCCAGTGGTTCTCAGACTTTGTTATGTATTGGAATCACAGGGGAATTTCTCAAATGCCTGAATATCAGTCCAATTAAGTCAGCATTGCTAGCAATGGGGTCCAACCTTCAATACTTCCAAAGTTCATGCACGTGCTACAGTGCACTGAAAAAGACAAAGGAAAAGCAGAAATTAATAGAAAAATAAAAGGAAAGGAAGAATAAAAACAAAAGACTGAAATAACAGAAGTTAGGGAGGATAATGGAAAAAGCTTTTTTATTAGTGTCCTATGAGTTAGGAAATAAAACTTTTCCAGTAAGTTATATCTGCCAAATAAGGACATGTGCAATACAATGAATATAGAATAAATATAATTTAATATCAACATATATTAAATTTGTATAAATGATGAAGAGATTCTAACAGCAGCCAGATAATCTTTATCTGACGATAAATTATATTTAAAAAGTATTTTGTTTCTATTTCTAACTATGAATGGGTATTCATGCAGTTATTCAATTGATAATTAATGTGACAGTGACTTGTGCCTCCAAAAGTTACATATTTGGAGATCCACTATAGCAAATCATCTGTTCTCACAGTCTAAAAGTAGATACAAAGTAAGAAAAGAGGTGGTTATCTGTAATACTTAGGGCAAGAAAGCATAAGAAAGGACCCAAACTCAGACGTAGAAACTTGGAAACCTTTATATAGAGTAAATGACTTCTAGCTAGAAATCAGAGTGGCCAACAGGATTACACATGCCAGGCTCGGTAGCCAATGATTCATAAATACTGACCAGATTTATAGATTTTTCTGGCTCTCAATGACCAACTTAAAGGCAGATTGAACAAATTGGTGGTCATGGATGCCATCCTAATGATTAAAATGGGAGTGTTGGCTGCAGTGGCAAAGGCTTGTAACTCTAGAACTTGAGAGTCCAAGAAGACCGTTCCTCTCAATAAGTAAATTCATAAGTAAATAAATTAATTAGTAAACCATCTAAATATAGTCATAAATGAACAAGAAAACAGGTTAAATGGCATGCTTCCTTGAGACTAATAGGTCCTTGCGTGGTTGATGAGTACTTAGTATTTGGTTGTTTGAGATAGCCCAATATATGGGATAGGATGTGCTTCAATCTGCAATCCTTAGTCTCAAGCCTTTCAGGCTCTGAGAATACAGACACAAGTTATTGCTAAGAAACTCAAGGAGTCTTACAAATGCTTTGCTGCACAGTTTCTGTTACATGCTATTTTGACTACAAACATCAGGCCGGCCAGACTCACTATCCTACTTTGTCTTCAGGAGTCCTTTGTTCTTCTATATCTCTGTTTGCTTGTTTGAAAAGGTATCTCTGCTAAAACTCAGATGACATAATCTATGTCATAAGTTTGAGCAAAGTTCTTGTCAATAAAATGTCTTCAAAAAAAGCTATTCAAATCATTGGAACTCAGAGGGAGTTGGGTTGAAACTGATTATATATACCAGAAACCTGGTAGAATATTGGTGCTGACAAGAAACACCTAGTAGCAGAGACAAGTTTACAGAAAATAATAGCAAAAGAAAAATCAGAGAAGTAGGAAGTGAGAAAAAAATACCAAAAAGGCTTTCAGAGAACAGGCAGAGGTACTGCTTTACTTGAGGAATGAGACAATGTGAAGAGAAGTTTGGGCTGGATGTCCATATGCTTGTAGATGCTGTGACACAAATTGAAAGAATTCCCATCTGCTGTTTTCATGAGGTGGGCTGCTAAAAATGTAATGGATCTGAAGTTTGAGAGAAGGGAAAGTTAATATTTACCTGCAGCAATTACAGAACAGTTTCCTGGAAAAACAGAAAAAATGAGCAAGAAGAAGGAAGAATTTTCCTGAATTGATGAACAAGAACTACTTAAAACATGGATCTGCCACATATGTGGATGGAGATGAGCAGCTGGAGTGCTCATACATTACAATGAGGCCGAGGCTTGTGCATTCCCCACACAGGTGAGGCAAAGATCATGGAACTCGGGGTTATCATCAGACTGAGGCAGATTTGTTTAAAAAAATACTATTAAATGGTATAGTTTTAAATTGTATATCCAATAATTACATAAACATCACAAGCTACTGAATTTTTCTCTCAGAAAATGTTTCAGTTCTTCCAAAGACCAGTGACGACAATTCAGATGTTAGACTGGTAGATTTTGGCTACTCCACATAAATAATGCAGCACACCATGACCGTAGGGCTCAGCCCATGGATCCCTCCATGCACACAAACCAGTACTGATTTTCTGAAAACAGGAACTCTGAAACAGATAAAATCTAGTGTCATGTCCAACACTTGCTTCACTATTCCTTCTTATTCAAACATCAGATCATGAATTCTATGTTTCCTACCTGAATCTGCCTAGCCAAAATATAAAAGTAATCCCTAAGGAAAAACAGTTCTTACCCCTGCATGTTGGGCTGATCAGTTATCAAGCACAATAAATCCAAAAGAGGAATGGGACATTTTGTTCAGCACTCCATGACTTGCTTTATTAATTTTCAGGCAGAAAGAATATGTGACAGGAAAATTACCAAAGCAGAAATTACACAGTCTTATCTTGTTTTATTTAGAATCTTGCTTCAAATTTCATAATTATAAGGCAGCATTAGGGTGACTTAATATCAATTACAGAAAATCAAAGCTGAAGGAATACCTTGTAGTGTTTCAAGTATGTCTCCAGCCAATTATTGCTAAGATGTTTAAAACGCCAGTTTTAAGTTGCATAACAATGTAAGCTGCAGCCTCAAACCTGAGAGTAAGCACTCATCTACCCATCAAGTAGAACAGCACACACTCTGCAAAAATGAAAACTGGTCCTCTTCCAATAATATACTAGCCAAGAGGCATCTAGTCAATTTGTATACTGAAAAGCATAATGAAAAGTCATATACAGAATTTGGTTATTTTTTTTAAGTAAGGAATGAGTTCATATTCAACTTTACCACAGTATGTTTATATGAAGACACTTTATAAAATAGATGAATCATATTCTAATCTGATATGACCTAAAACCTCAGACTTCAATCTCTCCAGTGATGGTCATTTAGCCTAGGGAGCAAGAAATTAAAGGCAGCTCTCTGTGGTTGTGCCTATTGCTAAGTTAGGGGACAAAAGATCTCGATAAAACTTCTAACTAGCATGGGCTCTGTTATTCTAAATGAACAGTCATCTGTTTAATATAAGGGAGTCCCTAAGGTGGAGAGATACCTGAGCAATTAATTCATCAGAAGGCAGAATCTGCTGAGTTCTACCATCTCCTTGGCAGCAATGGGCATCCAGGTATTGCTGCTAACACCCAAATTTGCATCTTTATAGGGAACATCCTTATTGTAAGGAGGGAAGCAGAGAAATTTCTTCGGGAGTGCCCAATGTCTTAATGGAAGTCCATTTAGAATATTAGTGCTTTTACCCTAAGTATATCTAAGAGAGGCTGAGGAAGCGGGAGTTTGGACTCTTTGGCCTTCCAAATGGCAATGTGATTTGCTGAAAGGAAGCCATTAGGCACAGAAATAGACAGCTCCAAAGACTGAATGCATCCAAAAGCTCAAGTCTTCCCTCATCTCTGTAGCCCCATGCCAGTGATTATAGGTTGCTGAACTCAGCACCTCCCTGCCTCACATCTGTGATATTGAAAATCTCTCAGCCTGTCCTGACAAGAGGGCGAGTTTTGTGCAAGTGGCAGCCAAGACTCCTAACTTCTGAAGTTGGTGAGGCTCTGTCCTCATTTGTCTTATTATAGTCTCAGTGCTGGAATCACTTTGAAGAAATTTTGTCGGCAACTCCCCTAAAAGGAGTCGTTAATTCAGATTAAATTCATCTGAGGTATGGGAATTAAAATTTCCAAACCCCGAGGAAATCTTCCATATCAACTTCTGTTTATATTTCTTGCAACAATAATGCCTTAGCATATTACCAGTGGTAAGGGGAAAGAGTCCTATCACTTCTTATGATGAAGTACTTCTGCTTAACTACCCCTTCCTCCTAGTTGTCATGCAGTGATTCAAAAGGGTCCTTGGCTTAAGCTCAGAAACCCCTTTCCAATAATGTTTTTCCTTTTTCTTCAATCAACTTTAATTTTCTATCTAAATATATTACTTAATATGCTTATAGGCATATGTTTTTGGATACAAGGAACCCCCTCATTTCCCATCCAACATTTCTTATATCACCCCGTTTCCTTTATACATTTAACATTTTATTTCTTCTAGTGTGTGCAAAGATAGAATTCTTAAAAATTGTTTCTTCAATTTAGAGAATTATAATAGCATCATTCTCCCTTCTGTTTACTCTCTCCCATCCATTCTATGACCCCCTTTTGCTTTTATTTTTCAAATTTGTGGCCTCTTTTTCATCACTTGTTAATCCATATATGTATATAGATATATATTCCTAAATAATATAAATACAATATTTGCTCAATCTTCCTAATATTATCTGTCCTAAAATAATTCTACCCTTTTATTCAAACTATTTATTAGAACATTACATTATTTCCTCAGAATTGTAGTTAATGGTTTCTGTCTTAATTGCATACCAAATATTTTTCTACTTCATGCTTACTATGACCACACAGAGTCCTTAAATCTTATTAACCCCTATGAGAAACTTTGATGATATTAAGAAGACCAAATTTCCATATGGGAAAACTGATATTTTTAAAGTTGTGGAATTTACCCAGGGGTTCATGCCTAGGCAGTTTTGTTTGAGAAATAGGAAACCATGAGCATATACAATTTTTCTTGACAACACTCCCCATTTTCCTCCACCTTCGTCTTCGATTCTTCCAGAGCTCAACTTTTTGCTCTTATTCAAAGAATGGCAGTGATGATACAAACATTTGCGTGAACACAGTGCACTATCAATGTAGAAACAGAGGCGCCAGGAACTAATAGGCGCATGCTTCAGTAATAATTTACTAGAAGAGATTATTGTCTTTTGTAATGGTCCTAATTTGTATTACCAAGAGTAGATGTATAGCAGGGAATAGTTAAAATAGAACCAGAAAAAGTAATGAATACCTTATGTATCATATTGTTTTTCTAGGTGCAAATGATGTTAAACAACAGTTAATTCTGTATTCTCTCTGAGAAAAAGCTACTCCTTCCTGAATGCAAGTGATGGTTACAAAAAAATGGTATTGTAGCTAGCATACACATTCCAGCAGAATGATTAATCTTTAAAAATGTAAGAGCATTATAACTTAAAATAATAGAATGATAATTTCTACACAGACATGAATATCACCTCATTGATGTGACCTACTTCCGTCAGCCAAAGTTTCTTTAACATTGGTATTGATTTGAACTATTCCACCTAGGTTTTCAGTAACTGTAAAATGACGTCTGTTTTACCAAGACTCTGTAATGTTCTGAAGGCTTTTATTTTTAAACAATAATTTAGAAAATTGTCTGTGTTCACAATATTTGAATCCTACCAAAATAACTCGAGTACCTACAGTATTAATCACTATTTTTATACGTTTCATTTTTAAATTAAACACTTTTTGATTCTAGAAATAGGGTATATTTATTTTGAAACTTTCAGGAAATAAAAAAGCAGAAATCACCTCTTCCTTACAATTCACTTCCTTACCTATAATCATAACTAATTTGAATTACATACAATATACTTTTCATGGCTTAATTGCAATGTATAAAATAATTTACTTGACTGTAAAAGAAGACACCCTTTCTTAAAATGCTAAAGGAACTTATTAGACACTTCTCAAAAGTTAAATCTCTCTCCCCTAGTTTTCATTCCCTAAACATAAAAACAATTACTTCATCTAATTCTTAGGAATATTTTATAAAATTTTCTATATAATTAAATTTATGTCTACTTAACATAACTGGACAGAAATAACAATGTTCCATCCCTCACTTTTGGGATGTTTAGCAAATATATATAGCACCCAACAATGTGAGTATACTATGGCTTCATATACAGTTCCAACCTCTACACTTTTAACATGCTCCAGCTTCTCTGTTGCAATCTTATTAGATGATGACACATGAATACCTTTGTAAATTTTATTTGGAATAGAGGCATAACCAGAGAAACAAGTCATAGTTTTTAAATAATTCCATGCATACTACCTATATTATCTTTTAAAAATGGTTTTCAATTTGGAATACTAATACTGTGTTATATTTTATATCTGCAAGTATTGTTTTGGGATTGCATTTGAATAAATTTTCATTGGTGTTAGCAACGTGTAACTATGATTATTCTGTTCTATAATAGGGATAGTTTACAAGATTGGTTCTATTAAGATCAAATTTGAGTTCTTTTCACCGGGGAAAAAATTGCAAAGGATGATTTGATTTATTGCATTACTAATCCAAAAATAGACACGAATTTGGGAGTCTTAATTCCTTTATGTTTTCTGAATGTGAGTTCCAATGTTAATGTGATGTTTTCTGGCAACTTTTCCAGACTAGGGTTAGGAAATTCAAGGGATATATCAGAAGTTACTACTGACTTCCTATTATCATGAACCCACCTTCCTCCTTTAGCTGGGGATAAATTTCACTGGAGATGTTTAGCACGTACAATCATAAGGATAATTCATAAAATGTGTCTCCATATTTTTATTTTCCTAAATGGAAAAGCAGTAGATACAGTGTGATCTCTCTGAAGTTGAAAAAAAGACAGGAAACTGAAAGGTTATGTGTAAAGAAATCTGCAATCCTTAAATCTTCATTGGGAGTTCATAAGAATATTAACTGTTTTCCATTGTGTTTATTTTACAGTAGTTGGTGGTGTTACATACATTTGTTATCTGAAAAAAGAGAAAAAGTAATTAAAAGACTAACAACATTTAATAATCTAATTAGCATCTACGTAGAAGCAGAAATATAACAACCAAGGTTGAATGAAGAGATAAAAAAGATTGGTGAGAATCTGATGGGAAGTGAATATTTAATGATTATTTAATGCAAGAAATACAACACACACACACACACACACACACACACACACACACATAGGGAGAGGGAGACAGAGAGGGGGGAGAGGGAGGAGATCTTCAAGAACGTGGCATGTTTTCTTTACCCACCCACAGAGTCCAAGTGTGAAGTATCAGGTGTCTCAGAGCTGACAAGCTCTTGAGCCTGAGGATACATAGGTAATTGTCAGTAAACTGCCGATGCTGTTTGTTTAATCAATGTGTGTCTATGCTAGCCTGTCACATCTTTTGGATAAAATTAATGGGAACCTCATTTCCAATATAATGTTTGTTTCATGCATATATATCCTGAGAGATTAATACTTTATTTGCATTTTCCTTAAATTTCAAATTTGACAACATAACCAAAAATAAAAGAAATCCACTAAAGCTAATATTATGCTAAGCACTAACCTAGTACTTTATTGATATTGTCTCCAATAAAGTATAATGGTCACATATTGTGAAGCCTACTATTAAAGTTAAATTGGTAGTAAGAAAGTTTAATATAAAGTAAAATTTAGTGACACACTCAGAATTCAATACCCAATGAACCATGTTAACTAAAGAAAAACTATTTAGTCTGATTTCTCAGTCTTTTATCTATTGTCCAAGAGAAACAAAATGAAGTTATAAACCATGTATGAGGAAAAAGTGAAGCTATCACAGAAACATTTAAAAACTGACTTGCATCATGTACACAGTCATACTCTGGAAATATTTCCCTTCTTGCATTAATCCCACCATTCCACTTGGAAAGCATGAACCATGATCCTACAAGTTTCAAGTTGCAGAACAAGTTAGAATAAGAATTAAACTCAAATCTATCCACTGATCTTCTCTAGCTGATTTTATTCATTCAATTTTATATGGAACAATTGAAATTTCCTTTGTTTGGAAATTACTGAATATTTTCAAATACAAATATGCACAACTAGTAAAGACATACACAGTTTTACTTAATATGTAAAGCAGCTTGCAGGGGTAAAAGTGATTCTATTTTACAATATCATATTATGAATACATAGCTTAGCATGGAATTGTATGTTGAATTAACGTGCCCTTGAACTGTCACTAAAACAAAGATAGGGCTTGGTTTAGAAAAGAAAGAAAACTACCCAATGATGATGTTTAGAGACCCTTTATGAAATTTACATGTGCCTTTGATTTTCTATGAAGCCCTGATGTGTTTCATATGGTCTAAGCTTTAAAGCCACTGAGATTAATTCATGTGTGAAAAATATTCTCCTTTATGTTCACTTAAGGAATTGTCTCAAGTTTTTCACTTTGATTAATATAATTACACTTTGTGCTCCTTAATCTAATCTCTCCATTACTAAATCAGCAACAATTTAATACCATTGGGAGTGTAATTCACTTTTAGAAACCATTGGCAAGATAAGATCCAGAATCATTTTCAGAGTCACTATTGAAATCCCCCAGGCAGGAAAGATTAATTGACAGCAATCAAAGTTTTTAGAAAACCTCAATGTGGACAAAGTTTCAGAGCCTCCTCTCCTGCTATTACCCTGAAGATTTTCTTGGAGCGTGTCTTCTAACTTAACTTTTAAATGATTTATTTCATTCGTTAACAAAATAGAAATTATAAAATCTTCAGTATTAATATTGTTTAAAAATATGGAGCTAAAATCTCAAGAGACAGTAAGTTTACAAGACCTAGAATCACCGAAGAGGGAAGATTGTAGACATCTGTGATTATTTAGAGTATCTTAGTTGAGGAGTGAAGACCGACTATAAATGTAGGTCAACAGAATTTTGAGAGATGTAGTCTGAGACTGAAGAATAAGAGGGAGAAAACCAAGTGATAACAAGCTTTCATATCACAGCTTCCCAAATGTAGAGGAAGTGTGAGTACCTCCAGGTCTGGCTGCTTGGTGTTCTGGAGTAAAATTAAATGTAGTCCCTTAAAATGTACACTGAAACAAACACTTCTCCCTTAAATTGCTTCTTGGTAGGTATTTTGTCATCACCATGAAAAGAAAGCCACTGCATGGTGTTGATCTGAACCTTCAGTTTCATACCTTTCAATGAATCCCCCTGTAAAGGAAACAGCTATCCCCCTATTGGGATAAACAGAGAGGATTCTTCTGATTAGGAACCAAGCCAGCTTTCACTCATACTAGATTAAGTCACTTAAGGCTGGTTTCCACAAGGAAGAAATGAATATATAAATGTGTTCGGGAAGAAAGACGTAAGGGCTACCAAGATACTTCATAGAGGACCTAACCCATTAAAGGCTAGCAGTGACATGATAAATAAGTAACAGATTTAAATTAGAGAATATAAAATGTAACATTGTCACATTGGATCATGATTTCCTAATGACACTTCGCTTTAGAGTTACATATAGTTGTTAATGGGGTACCCAAATGTCATCTTCCTTTGCTTTCCATTTTTATTTGACTAAGACTGCTATCCCATGACTCAGTACAGGACAAGGTTACTCCAGTGTGGATCCTATGCTTCTCTATCCAGAAGTTGATTTATTCATGCATGCTAGCTGTTTCATGTACCTATAATTTTGTGTTTATATGGGTTTTATTAATTTTTATTTAAATTACAAACAATCTTGTTTTATATACCAATCCTAGTTCCCTCTCCCTCCCATCCTCCCAGTCCCCCCACCATTTCCACATACCACCTCCATCCATTCCTTAGAGAAGGTGAGACCTCCCATGTAGGATCATTAAAGCCTGTCACATCATTTGGGGCAAGACTGAGGTCCTATACCCCTGTATATAGACTGAGAAAGTATCACTCCACAAGGAATGGCCTCCACAAAGCCAGTTCATGCACTAGGGATAAATACTGGTCCCACTTCCAGAGGCCCCATAGACTGCCAAAGGCCCCCAATTGACACCCATGTTAAAGGGGCATAGTTTTGTCTTATGCAAGTTCCACAGTTGTAAGTATGGAGTCCCTGAATGCACTTGCTCAGTTCAGCTGTGTCTGTGGATTTCTCCAACATGTTGTTGACCCCTTTGTTCATTGCTCCTCCCTCTCTGCAACTGGATTCCAGAATTTGACTTAGTGCTTAGCTGTGAATCTCTGGTTCTGCTTCCATCAGTACTGGATGAAGGCTCAAGGAAGGCATTTAAGGTAGTCATCAATCTGATTATAGGGGAAAAAGCATTTAAAGTAGCCTCTCCACTATTGCTTAAATTCTTGCAGGCAAATGGATAGAACTAGAAGAAACCATCCTGAGTGAGGTAACTGAGACACAGAGAGAAAAACAAGGTATTTTTATGAGAGAAAAAAGTAGGAAAAGAACTGACTCCATCTTGTTTCATATTTGCACAATTATTCCTTGATAGGATAGTCATTTTTTATTCCTAACTGATTTGTTGTTTTTATACACATTTATACCAGCATTTCAAACAGCCTCTGGGAATTCTTAATTTTATCCTTAAGGAGATCAAATAACATAGGGGAAATGTGTGTAGTATCTAGAACACTTGGGGCTTAAATAGGAGACAAGTACTGTTTTTTATATCTAAGGATGTCGAAGAATTATAAATGTTTGTCGGCCAGATGTATAAGGTGTATCCCTAGGGAATGGCAATAAATGACTTTTAAAAACATGCTGCAAAACAATGATCTTATAGGTAAATGTAAAGGTAAGTCTTGACAATTATCTTTCAAGTTCATATTGTTTGTTTTGCTTATGTTTTTGCATCAAATATAACAGCTAGTAACAGATTAGCACAAGACAAGAATTTAACAGAGTTGAGAAATATACTGTAGTTTAAAGTCAGGATTACATTATAATGTGAAGATATTTCTAAATATAGTCAGATAAATTTTATAAAATATTTACATTGTCTTGTTCATGAATCTGAACAAAAATTTAAGTGTGTTGTGACGTGTATGTCTAGTTGTTGAGTCTTCCTTCTGTACTTTATTGTTAGCTGTTCTCTAAGTGCCATTATGACTCTAAAATTTCATTTCTTGCCAGGCAGCACACCTTTAATCCCAGCATTTCAGAGGCAGTAGCAGGTAGATCTCTGAGTTTGAGATCATCCTGGTCTAAAGAGTGAATTCCAGGGTGGCCAGGACTACACAGAGAAACCCTATCAAAAAAAAAAAAAAAAAACAAACACACAAGCCAAAAGAAAACATGACAAACAAAACCCCAAGATTATTTTATTTTATTTTATTTTTTTGGGATAATATTTGCATCATTAACCCCTTCTGTTTCCTCCCTCACAAATCTCCTATATGACCACCTTTCAAGCTTGATTTCAAAGCATGGCCTCTCTTCTCTTTTTTCAATAACTGTTATTCCAAACAAATATCTATATTGTGAAATGCATAGACAGAACCTTCAAATTCTGTATGCTACTTGTATGGCCTTTTAGCACTTCCTTTAGAATCTGTCAACATTCATTTATCTGCTTTTGAATTATTTATCACATTTTCCAATGTGTTGTTTCTCTTTGTCATCACTTTTTGATATAACCCAGTAGCTGAAGGCTTATGTCATATGTGTATGTTCACAGCAAATCTTCATGTGTATCTATCACATTCTAAATGGAAAATAAAATGAATCAAGAATCTTCTTAGCATTTGGGCCCATTAATAACAGCCTATTAAGTGAAATCAGCTATTTAAGATTCAAAAGACAATTGCTCTCTTTTCTTTAACCACTTTATCTCCTGAGAGCAGTAGATTTTATTGTTTATGTTCCCTCAAATCTCATAGGCTAGAACCCTATCCATTTTGTAGTATAATAGGGAAGTCATGGCTGGATGTGAGGATGTACTTGTGAAAGAGAAACCAGGTGCCCTTATGCTTTCTGCTACAGGAGGTTGTCATGAAATAGGCTCTCCATGAGGAGCTAGCTCTCACCTCTTTCAGAAAGGTGGGAAATAAGTTCCTGTCATTTATAAGTCCCCCACCCTGTACAGATCTTTAAAATGGCTATTTTCTATCTTATAGTAAATAATTTAAATTATTTGTATAATTTTTGACCATTTATTTCAACTTTCAGACATGTTACTACAAAAGTTAAGACCAGAATTAAAAGTATTTAATGCTGTTTACTTTGTAAATATTTGATATAATTGTTGTAACACCTTCAAACATAAAAATCAATATATTTTTAAGCTTTTAACCAGTGTCCCGCATACAGAAACATAATTTATTTTTATCAGCATATTGTTTTTATCATTAGTTTAGTATCTCTTTGAAATATTTTTCTTTGTCCTCATGTGAACATTGGAATAATAAAATCCAAGTAAGTTTTATTATTTCATTGTAGAAATTCTTGCTAGTACATGAATTCAAAATCCTTCCTTTGAATGTGAATTCACTTCTGGATAAATTATTAAATAGAATGCATGTCATCCATTAGCACTAGAGTGCTGACAGTCAGTCTCCAAAAACTCAGTCTGTTAATGTCCTCAGTGGTACTAGAGCTCTAATAATAATTGTTTGTGTCCTTTGAATGTTCCCCAAATAAAGAAGTTACATAAGCTTTTTTTCACAGCTGACATCAATCAGTTAGCCTACTTTCTGACTCTGCTTTATATATGGAAAGTAATATACACATAGATGTATAAAGAAAAACAAATGCCTAACAACGGAAGAATAAAGAAGAGCTTAGGAAACCTAGGTAGATAACAGAGAAGGGCATTTCAAAAAGAACCCGCAAAAGTGTGAAGAATAACACTACATGAGGTTTGTACTTTCTGCATAATTGCATAATTCATTCTCTCTCTTCCTTCCTTTCTTTTTTTCATTCGTTTTGTCTCTTTCATTTATGTCATTTCTGTTGTCACTAGACAATATGCATCTGGTATATTAATTTCAGAATCATTTATATTTTGTAGCATCAAAACTAGCATGAAATAAGAATTCAAATATGATTCTTGACTTCCACTTCCAATTCCTCAGTCTTATTCCCGGCTTTGTAGCACATATGCTGCTGCATCCTCTCCTCACTTATGTATTATTATTATTATTATTATTATTATTATTATTACTGTCATTATTATTATTACTATCATTATTATTCTACATTTTGTTTGTTTTGTCCTATTCTAATTTGTTAGTGGTTTTTTCTTATTTGATGTTATTATTATTTTTATCTGTTTGTAGTCTAATGAGAGATATAGAAAGTGATGTGGGTTTGGTGAGTGGGGAGTGGGGAGGATCTAGAAGTAATTGATGTGTGGATACTGTAATCATAATATATTTTATGAAAAACTAATTTCAATATTCTCTGGATTTCTACAAAATCACTGGGTAAAATTATATCCTTAAAATCCCTATTCATATGGCTAACCCTGTAATCTGTGGTCTTTTGCTTTTCATTCTTTCACTGGGAATACAAGTATTAGAAACTGCTTTTATATCTAGGTTCAGATCAGGCTGAGGGGACAAAAATACTATTGTGATGATTGCTGGGATCAATGAAAGCAGTAGTAACACATCTTCAGAGTGTTCTGTCAATTTAAGTCTCTCCTTATTGTGGTCAGGTTGCTTTTCCTTATAGGTTCAGATGAACTCCCCAGACTCTCAGTACACAGTGTATCCACAGTGGCTCTGTTCACATCATTTCAGATCTGCTCTCTTCTCTGGAGAATCCAGGATTCTCTACCAGTCTCAGCTCTTCTCCTTGAGAGCCTCTCTATTGACTGTACGTCTATATCTGTCCATCTGTTCTGCATTCTGAAAATGGTGTGGCATCTATTAAAGGTTAACAGCCCCAGGCCCCAGTTTACATCTCAGGTCTGCAACCTTCAAACTTGTGACCTCAGAAAAAGTTCTCACTGCCTCAGTTTGCTCTTCATCTTTACTTTGAAAGGATTAAGATCGAGCACTGAAAGGTACCTGTACAATCCTCATTGCATGTTAAGTTCCCTAAGGACTATCTTCAAATTAAAAAAAAAATGTATTCAGATCCTACAGTAGTAGAAGAGAAGTTATTCCGTCTACCTCCCTATAGGAAGAAGGTATAACTTGAGGAAATGCAGTGTAATCATATCAAAACATGATTTTTACTGAATTAACTAGATAGATAACACAAATTATAATCTCCAAAGAGTCTGTCACCATCCCACTGACATTCCAAACTGGTTTTATATATTTATCCCTGAAATCATGTCATATAGATTTGCTTCATTTCATAAGTCTGGCTCCTATATTTGCATTTTTTACTTCTATGCAGTAACAGAAATATTGTCTCTGTATATAGCTAACCTCACAATGGTAAAAGTATTTGTTTAGAAGATGATAGGTTGTGCACACTATACAATCATTTCCTTCTTATTTGTAGTCAGAGCTTCTATTTGCAGGACATTTTTCTGCTCATAACTGTTCCCAGGATTCTGGTCTGGACAGGTAAATTGGTACGAAGAGAACTCTGACCTCTCATATTGTTGTTACTTCTGTGCTCATTGCCCAGAGCAAAATGCAGAGCAACAGCCTCTTAAAGGTATTTCTGCTGCCCTCTCTAAAACACTTTCCTCTCTCTTCTCTATCTTCTCTCTCTCTCTCTCTCTCTCTCTCTCTCTCTCTCTCTCTCTCTCTCTCTCTCTCTTTCAACTCTCACTCCAAAATTGTCTGCTATTGCTCTTGTTCCCCAGATGCCACAGAATTCTGTACAAAAAATAGTCATTACTTCATTGTCAGTGGACTGACACAGCCCAGCTCTTAATCCCCTGGGTCTCTTTCCTCCTATTTAATGTACCACTGCTCAAGAACTGATGCTGTCCAGTTTTCACAGAAGGCTGAAAGCTGCACATTTCCTGTACTTTATGGTGCTTGACGCTTTGGTCACATTTGTTTTTCACCTTTCCCACGTGACTGCTATCACTGAAGGGCATGGGCTGAGTACAAGAAAGGTAAAATGTAATGTTTCTATATGTTTGCTCTCTACAAAAACTCATAACAAAAAATTGCTTGCTAGTGATGCCCTGGCACTCACTTCACTCACTGCATTCCCTTGCTTTCACCTCTGCTAAGCAAAGAAGTGTGTCAATAAAAATGTAAAGGTTTATGATCATAGCATCTCACACTGGTCTTAACCGACACCTTAAGGCTATGAATGTTTTAACAGTATGTGCTGCAGGATGAAGGCATGGATTTGTAGTACACAGACTTGTTCTCAAATGAGATCTACACTAAGCATGACATTTATATCTTTCCATGGATGTGTTACTTTTCTGGGTTCATTTTCATCCCCTTGGCAAGATAGTCCTGCAGCACTCAGTGCTGTTATTCCACTAGCACATTCTATTGAGCAGTGTTTCTAGTCAGAGTCCTCCTACATCGTAATATTTCCCTTGTAGGAGGTGTGCATATGGCTATGAAGTGGGGATTTTTTCTTCATTAACTATCTATGCTTTGACAATATATATATTTCCTATATCCTTTCACACCATGGCTGTCAGTAGTACCTAGCTATGTCTACACCAGAGACTCATTTAACCATTTAAAATCTGTGCCTTGAAAAACATTTCTGAAATATAAAAACAAATAAGGAAAACCACACACATAAAACACAGGACTACTAGGGGAGAAGAACACATTAAACCTTGCAAAATCTCAGGAAAAGTTTTCTTCATTTAGTAAGTGTTGAACAAAGGACACTGCTTATCATCAACTACTAACATTTTGAGATCTATTTCCGCACTTTTTTGTGTGAATTCCAACTTGGGATATAATACTGTTTTCTGATAGGTCCATTCTGATTCAATTCTGACTCTCTCATTTCTATTTTAATGAACAACGCTCATATATGACTATAAATATTTTTGACATTTCATTCACAAGTTTACATCTCAATCAGTTTAAAGGGGACTATAAACAGAGAAGGGTGGGATCTCTTGTTCCTAAAATTACTTTTCCTTTAATGTCATTATTCACTCACCATCTGAATATCTTTTGATCATCATATTCACTAATGCACAGTCCCTTCTAATGCATTTTAGTTTTCACTTAAACTGAACTTGTGCTTTCATCTCATTCTAATGCAATGGAATCTGCATAAAATACTCATGAACATATATAATCAGTAACAGTAAAATGCTCACTGTTAATATGATTTGTGGACAATATCTGTGGTCACAGTGTGGGAATGATGAGTGCACAGTTTTTTTGTTGTTTTTTTTGGTTTTTTTTGTTTGTTTGTTTTTTTTATTCTGCATGGGCAGTTTGATTGTATACTTGGCTCTAGCATTTTCTATTCTAATGATGACTGTCAGACTCTCACTAATCTTGGCTTTACTAATAATGGACCATAAATTCAAGTAGTACTTGTTCAAATTATGATGTGTTGAAGGATACAAAGATGTACTCACAATCTGAGTTATAATTAACACTCATGGGTATTTTTTAAATTTACCAAATTTCAGTGATTTGTCTTTTATTACATTTTAAACAAAACAAAGCATTAATGGTTTTTATGTGTGTATATAAATTTCTTTACATTATATGCTTTGATGTGGGTTCTGGGGCGCTGTTAATGATCCACTGACCTACTCTCCATTTGTTCTTTAAAGCATTCAAACCCACTTCTATCTTAACTATACCTGTGATAGAAGTTGAAAAACTCTATAACTTAACCAACACTTAATATGGAAAAATTTATGTTATTTTCACTTACTGGGAATGATATCACAAACCTTTATTGTATTGGTTTGTATTTACCAAATTTCATTAGGGTAATATGTGAAAAATGTCATCTTTAGTATTCATTGTTAATATCCAGTGTCTATCTGTGTGGAAATATTATCAGTTCAAGTCATGCACTTTTTGATAAGGCAGTCAACATGCACATCTTAGCAATAGTTAGTCAAATGTGGTGCAGGAAGGATAAGACAGTTCAGTAAACTATATCTATGTACATCAGTGGACAATTGATTATGCATTACAGTTTCTGTTGCAAAAGAAGCTAAATCAATAAAATCGTTCATTGATATTTATGCTCAGTGATCATAAATAAAGACCTATGTACTATTTCAGTTTCACTCTAACACCCTCCACAAAGACCCATATGCTGAAGTCCATTTCTTGTAGCCTATAATACTATAGGGAGGTGAAGGGAACTTTAGTCGATGAAATTCAGTAGGAAGAACTCAGGTTGCTGCTGAAGCACCACTACAGGGGATATTGATGCCCCAGAATTTTCACCTTTTTCCCTATTGCTCAGTTGATGAGAATGGGGGAAGCTTTGCTCTAGTATACACTCTTTCCCTATAAATCTCAGTCTTAACACAGGCACCAAACAAAGCAGTAAACATGAGCCAAATCATGGGCTCATATCTTATATTTTGCTACATTTTCCCCTATGTGCTATTTTTTCTTTAAAATTCATTCATATTTAAATTAAAAACAATATTATTTTGCATAACAATCTCACTTCCCTCTCCCTCCTATGCTCCCATCCCCCACCACCACCAGCCCCCAATCCTACCTGCCAGTGTCTCCTCAGGGAGGATGAGGCCTCCCATTGGGGATCAAAGTCTGTCATATCATTTGGGATAGAACCTAGGCACCCCCCTGAGTATCTGGGCTGAGAGAATAACCCTCCACAGGCAATGAGCTCCCAAATCCCATTCCTGCACTAGGGATAAATAGTAGTTCCACTGCCAGAGGACCCATAGACTTCCCAGGCCTCCCAACTGACACCCAAAGTTGAAGAGGCCTAGTTCAGTTTTATGCTGGTTCCCCAGCTGTCAGACTGGGGTCCATGAGCTCCCCCTTGCTCAGGTCAGATGTTTTTATGGGTTTCCCCAGCATGGTCTTGACCTCTTTGCTCATCACTCCTCCCTCTCTGCAACTGGATTCCAGGAGTGTGGCTCAGTGCTCAGCTGTGAATCTCTGGTTCTGCTTCCATCATCTACTGGATGAAGGGTCTAGGATGGCATTTAAGGTAGCCATAAAACTCATTATAGGGGAAGAGCATTTAAGGTAGCCTCTCCACTAGATAATTCAGTTCAGAAAGTTCTATGGCAATATAAATTAATGATATTCAGAAGTTAAAATCTGCATTTTCTACCTCTAAAACTCTACAGAGGCAATCCCATTAATCTTTGATGAGCCAAACAGCTTCTTCCCAATTTTGTTTTATTCTGCCTCCCCCTCAAAGAGTTGGGCTATCTCAGATCATTCTTCCTGCCCCACCCAGAAGTTGGGCTATCTCAGATCATTCTGCCTTTCCCACCCAGTAGTTGGGCTATGTCAAATCATCCTGGAGGCTTGTATAACTCCCACCATCAGCGCCTCACTTTACATAGCTGCTGTCTTAGGCAAGCATCCCAACTACACTCTTCATGTAAACACTGTAATTAAAAATGAATTGAAACTCTTGCTTGATTTTGCATTTATAACTAGTAAGAAGGCTCAGGAGGTAAGGGACCTTGAAGCTATTCCTGAAAAGTTGAGTTTAATCACTGGAACCCACATGGTAGAAAAATATTTCTTTCCTCAAACCACCTTACTTCAACATAAACAATACAGCACATACTCCCAAACACAATAGATTAATAATTGTTTGAAATTTCTTTTCTATGATTTTCATTAATATAGATCATATATTCTGTGTATTCACTGGTGATTTGATTTATTTAATTTGGATAATTCTATGAACAAGAACACGGTGAACATTGGCAGTGTTCCACATGCATTTTAACTTTTAGTTACTTTCAACCCTTAGTCTTCATCTTACAACTTCATCTCATGTTCCACATCTTAATTGTCTTTCTTGCCAGCCCTCCACACTCACTACTAGTGAGAAAACCAAATCTACACAGACCATGATGTTCCCCCATGGAATTGTTATTGTAGCCATACACTACTTTGGTCAGTTCTCCACTGGAGTGTCAGATTGTTAAGTGCAAAGGCCTATCCTTCACCAAGATACTGCTATTGTTCACAGGGCCATCACCAGTTTCCAATAATATCTGTACAGTTGAATATAACAGAATTAATGAAAGGTAATTGCCTGGACAGTAGCTTCAGGGCTAATTGCTTGTCTTTGCCTCATTTGTTCCTGTGGGCTAAGCAGTGTTTCCACTTGATTTAATAATACAAACTTCTAAATTCTTCTTGCACCCCAATTTTTTATCCAATACTTAGTGCTCAACCCTAGAAACATAACCATGTAGGCAACCCTGAAAATGACTCAGCAGGTCATATTTATATGTTGAGTCATTTCTTTGTGTGTGTGTAACAGCAATGGAAAAAAGAGCAGGCCTTGAACTAGGGAAGGTGAGAGGATCAGACATGAAAACACTGAGAGAAGAGATAGAGAAGGAAGAGAGAAATGATATAATTATATTATAGTTAAATAAAAAAGAGTGGTGGAATAAAAACAAGAGTCTTGATACATTAATTTCCCTAAAACATAATTGAATACTATAGCATGCCCTTTAACACTACCATTGTTTTGGTATAATCAAAAAATCTATTAAATTTCTTGCTGAATGATACAATTTCAGGATTTATAGTTAACTATCAGTTACTATCCAGAAAACAATGTGGAAATCTATAAAATCTATAATTTTTAGTGACATTCTCTATTCCAGAGAATACTGTGTCATGGGTTGAAGTTTAGTTCATAAAGCAACCCAATTGTCAGAAGTCAATATCAATACAATGTTTTTACAAGCATGAATGTGTCAGAAAGCTGTGAAAATAGATTATGGTTTCAGAGTATTTAAGTACTAAGGCTGTAAAACACTGAATTTGAACATTCCTAAGTATCATTTTGAATATCAGTTTATCATGAACTATCTGATATTCTGAATTTAACATTTACTGATTTTAAGAAAAAAGATTAATGATTAAAAGCTACTATTAATTAAATAGTATACATTAAACTTGTCTAGTTCCAGGAGCTTGGAAAGAGAGTTCAGTGGTTAAAAGCATGCATTTTCAGAAAACTCAAGTTCACTTTCCAGTACCTTCATCTTGCAGTATACACCTCACCTTTAGCTCCATCTATTGTGGTCCCAGGCAGCTGGAGCCATTGTAGGCAATTGTAATCACAGTCATATACCCCCTCACAGATGCACACATATACATATAATTAAAAATAAATCTTTGAAAAATTAAAATACTAGTACATATGTATACTTATGGTACACACACAAAATGTGTGTATGTGTGAGCTACAATATTTACCTTTCAAATGCCACTTATATAGACTTGTTCATCAGAAAAAAACAGTTATGAGCTGCTGATTTATTAAATATGAGAGGCTTTTCTAGAGTGAAAGCACTCACCATGTACGGGGAGAATTTTGTCTGTCAAGTGTAGTGATATCTAGCATGTATTTTGTATGCAACAAGGAGCCAGTTGAATGAACCAGGACGTTTTGTCTTTACACTTTTATAAACCTAATGTTGCTCTCGTGCCCTATGACAAAATATATTTATTAATGGAAACTATACTAAAAACCAAGTTTTTTGGCACACAGAAGCTTCTATGTGGTTGCAAATAAGCTGACATGTAGCTACCAAGACGTTTGAGGCTACTTGGTATGCATTACTATGCTTCTGGTGATAGCTGCTGCCTTCACCATGGATTTAATGAAGGAAAGTGATGGACTGTGGACAGCCTTGGATAGAAAGCCTTTAAAGGAAAAGTGTCAGAGCAACTTGCCTGCCAATGGCATGAGGGATCCAGGAGTACTGATTAATTTCATTGCCAGTACCTTATATGGAAATGGAGAGGCATGCTAAGCACAGCATTAAAAATATATTACAAATATGCCCTGCTTAACATGTTTGAAGATTATTGCTGGCAGCCACAATCACACACTATGGAATTCCATGAGGGTATTTTTCCATGGATTGACCTGGGGATGAAACTCTTGTCCTGTATCTTTAAATTTTTGCTTTAGCTTTAGGCTTACAGTGAACTCTATAGTCAGGCTGCATAAATATTCCTGAGCTCTGCTTTGTGTGCGGAGTTCTCTTGAGAATAGCGCAGACAGTAGATTGCTGTTAGGAATTTTAAACATGTTTTTAATTCTATGGTTATCATGTGTCTTTGTATTTTCACATACACATATACACAGACAATGTTGTGTCTTTTTGTTCACAGAGATACTTCCTTTTGGATGCTTTTTGATGATAGAAATATTATGGAAAAATAACATCTACTCCTCATTGAAAAGTAAAAGAGATAGATGTCCGCAGGAAAGCATGGAAAATTTATCAGAGAAAAACAGAATAAATAAAATACTCTCTAAAGCACAGAAAATTATTCAGCAATAAACCTTGGCGTACAGACTGATATTCCATGCTTTAGGTCTTAGCTAGCCTATAAAGAAGGAATTCAGCAGGCAGACACACTCAGAAGCAAGACTGTATTTCATAGTGTGCTTTCTTTTCTATTCAATTCTACACAAGAGACCAGCCACACAACAAATTTACTTGGCTTCTTTATTTAAAGAAACCATGGTTGTATTTTTTTCCTACTATACAATTTACTAGGTTGAAAGGGGTAACAGCATACACAGTGCTTTGTACCTTACTGTAGTTTGTACCTTCAGAGATGTTCAGATGCAAACATTTTTCTGTGCATGTTTTTATTTTTTTCTTTTGCCCTCATCAATTACTGCACTACACTTCACATTGTAATCAATTAAATTCATTCTCAGCTATTCAGCATTCTGGGTTCCCAATGGAGTAGCTGCATGGGCCTGATCTCTATACTAGGTTGTTTAGATGGACTGTCTGGGAACTTTGCCCACACTTCAGCTATGCAGTGTCAGCCATGCCTTTACAGAAGGTTAATGAAGGCTAGACAAAACCTACTGCATGGTTTAGAGCATCTTATCAGTGTTTGTCTGAAAATGCCCCCAAACTTTAGATGACTCTCACCAAAAAGTAATTGCAGTGATGCAAAGTGAGAGTAACCTATAACAGCAGAGAGCCTTCTGTTTGGTGATGTTCTGTGTGACATTGTTAAAGGAATGAGTATCTACACAGGTATTATAATGTCAGAGTTCTATTAAATTGAACTTACGTTTAGACACTTGCTTTATTCATATAAGGTATATTACTATTCTAATTTCTAAAGAAAATGTTAATTTAATCTTTATTCCAACTTATTTTTAGATGTTATAGATTTGTGAAACTATCTTAGAAGGATACATATTAAGCATGTTAAAGTGGGTACTTGATTTCCAAAGTTCTTCATCTTGTCTATAGCATATTTTCATATTGTCATTAGCAAAATTCTGAGAGGAGAAAATATCTGCTTCGCTGTTTACATATTTGCAATACTACATCGCTGGGTCTAAGCAATATTGCATTTCAAGTTGGTTACTGAGATTTACAACAGTATCTAGTCTGAATTATAATTTGTAGTCAACAAAATTATAAAAGCTAAATGACTATTTGGAAATCAAACACAAAAATATCTATGTCATATGCAAGTATATGTACATAGATGTTAGTTTGCATGATAGACGAAAATAAAGAAAATGCCTTGAATGTAAAATCACTGCTCATGCAACTGTCTGTTGTTAGTCCTCTCCTAACTGGACCAGTCAGCAGTTGTAGAGCCCTGCTTACTTTGTAAAATACCTTCTTTATTGGTTGCCAAAAAATTTTCACCCTGGATTATCACTTACTTCTCTGGACATTCCTTCTTTGTGAGCTTTTCTCCTTCATATTTTTCTACTGCTTTGTTTTACAGGTTATATGATATAACAAGGCAGTACTGTAAGTTGGTGTCCAGCCCAGGTATGCCTGGAACACACAAGTGAATTGCCTCCACATTCCAAGTACTAGGATTACAGCCATGTATTACCATACTCAACTTCATTCTAACATTTAATTTGAGAATGTTTCCATTCAGTAGCTTGTGCTTGCTCTCTATATGCCCTCCAACCATAATTTCATACACTTACCTACAAATACTCTTCATTGATCCATGACTCAATTGTTTTATCACATTTAATATATCACCCAATACTTTGGAATTATAAACTCACCTAGATGAATAATTTCTATCTCATATTTAACATGTTGGAATCCTGATCATTTTTTCCAGACCTACTTTCCTCTTGCCTTTCTTTATCAGTTTATGACAGCTATAACCTCACAGACCTTCAAGCCAAAGCATACATGGCATTCATGACATACCCATCTCATTCATATCTGTATCCTTTCTACAGTTCTAGTTGGCTGTACCTTCAAAACACATTCAAAGCATGACTGGATTTTACCCTTGCATAGCCTCCATCCAAATTAAATCTGTAACTCTCCTTTGTTTTGATAATTGCAATAACTTCATATCCTGTTTGTGTTTACTCATGACTAAATACATTCTCAATACATAGGGCACAGTGATCTAGTTAAACATACATAAGATCTCCTAATGCTTACAATTCTTAGTGTAAGGATATTATCATGCAAATTTAACAGGTATGTAGCACAAACCCTATCTGATTTTAATATATAGAAACATCAAACATGTAAATTAAAGTTGATCCACATCATCCACACTTCAGTGGATTCTTGTCTTCCTGTCATCTGTATCTCCTTTACCCATGCTTGTCTCCATCATTGCTTTTACCATAGCCCATAGACAACTTGATACTTCTCACAAGGTTACGAAAGGATAGTTCTACTGAGACTGTATCTCCCCCTACTTTCTTAGCTTATTCTTTTTTAAGCTTATTTTTACATTTTTCATTGTATATACCAATTTAAGTCCCCCCCTCCCCCCCTTATCCCACCCATGCCTCCCCACTTCCCACACCCATCCACTTCTCAGAGGACTTAAGGCCTTCCTTAGGAAGTCAACAAAAATGCTGTCATATTAAGTTGAGGCAGAACCAACCTCCTCCCCACTGTATCAAGGCTGAGCAAGGCATCTCACTATAGGGAATGGGCTCCAAAAAGCCATTTCTTGCACCTGGCATAAGTCTTGGACCACTGCCTGGGCTCCCCACAACAATGAAGCAGCATAATTGTGATCCACATTCATAGAGCCTAGTTTGCTCCCATTCAGGTTCCCCAGCTATCAGTCCAGAGTCCCAGAGCACCCATTAGCTCTCTGATTTTCCCCATCATGCTCTTGACCTTTTTGTTCATATGATCCCTCCTTCCTCTCTTCACCTGAACCTCAGCAGCTCAGCCCAGAGCTTTGTTGCTGTTTCTTTTGTCCTGCCATGACCTGCAACTTCAGCCCCAAATGAACACACAGAGAATGCTATATATTAATTATAATCTGTTGACCAATGGCCAGGGCTTCTTATTGGCTATCTCTGTCTTAATTATTAACCCATTCAATTAATCTATGTGTTACCACGAGGTCTTAGCTTACTGGAGAATGCCCAGACTTGTTACTCCTTTGTGGTCTAAATGGTGACTCTGTGGCAGGCTTCCCTGCCTACCATTCCCAAAATTCTCCTCATGTCCTACCCCTGCCTATCTTCCTACCTCTATAGGCCAAATAGTGTTTTATTTATCAACCAATAAGAAAATCATATATATAGAAGGACATGCTCCATCAGGGCGTGGCTGTGTGTAATTGTATCTGCTTTCATCAGTTACTGGATGTAGGTTGTATGATGACTATTAGGGTAATCACTGATCTGACTAAAGAGGAATGCCCATTCAGACACCTTCTCCACTATTGCTAGGAGTCTTAGCTGAGGTCATCCTTTGGATTCCTACTAATTACTTTAGCGTCAGGTTTCTCCTGATGGATCCCTCTATCAAGATATTATTTTCATTGCTCTCCTGTTCTCTCCCTCCCCTATCTCAGTCTTCTTGATTCCTCATGTTCCCATCCCCCATCTTCTCCTTTCTACCCTACTCCAAGTTTACCCAGGAGATCTTAACTCTTTTCCCATCCTGTGACCCTCCATGTGTGTTCCTCTTAGAGCACCCCTTGTTACCTAGCATCTCTGTGGTTGTAGACTGTATCCTGATTTTCTTTCCTTTATGACTAATATCTTCTTATAGGTGAGTACATTCCTTATTTGTGTTTCTGGGTTTGGGTTACCTCACTCAGGATGTTTTTTTTTTTTTTTTCTAGTTCATCCATGTGCCTGCAAATTTTAAGATGCCATTGTTTTTTTTTTATTTCTGAGTAATACTCCATTGTGTAAATGTCCCACATTTTCCTATCCATTCTTTGGTTAAGGGGCATCCTATGTTCCTATGTTGTTTCTAGGTTTGGGCTATTACAAATAATGCTGCTATCAACATTGTTGAGCAAATATCCTTGTGGTATGATTGTGTATTGTTTGAGTATATGCCCAAGGGTATTGTTTGGTCTTGAGGTAGATTGATTCCCAAATTTCTGAGAAACTACCATATTGATTTCAAAGTGGCTGTACAAGTTTTCACTCCTACCAGCAATGGAGGAGTATCCCCCTTACTCACGCTGTCATTAGTGTTTTTGATCATGTCCATTTTGCTAGGTGTAAGATGATATCTCAGTTCCATTTTGATTTTCATTTCCCTGATGACTAAGGATGTTGAGTAATACTTTAAATGTCTTCCAGACATTTGACTTTGTCTGTTGAGAACTGTCTGTTGAAATATATACCCCATCTTTTAATTAAATTAGGAAGCAGCCTTGAATGCAGGGGCACAAGAGACCACTTCCCAAATATAACACTAGTAGCACAGACACTGAGAGCAACCATCAGTAAATGGGACCTCCTGATACTGAGGAGCTTCTGTAAGGCAAAGGATATGATGAATAAGACAAAACAGTAGCCTACATAATGAGAAAATATCTTCATCAATCCCACATCCAACAGAGGAATGATCTCCAAAAATATTTAAAGAACTGAAGAAAGTAGACACAAAAATATCAAATAATCTTAGCTTATTAGCAGTCTAATCATGAGAAGACCTTCCATTGTAGTCCCATTCAGTTGTTTGATCATGTATTCTTTTTCAAGGAAGTCCTTGATGACTATAACACTAAGATATTAGTTCTCGATGTTTCCACTTTCAAGTGTTTCTTTTATAAAAATACCCAAATTATACATAAATTTTACTTAAAGATTTTGGAATGGTCATTTGTTGTACTAGTCTGAAGCTCCACAAGGTTAGAATTTTTAGCTTTTTACTTTTTCCTCTCACTAATTAGAGTCTTTATAAACAAATCATTTTAGAATATCTGATGAATTAAACTAAGAAGCAATAGATAATAAAAGAAGGGGAGGGAGAGAAACTCTGATAGACAGAGAAACATCCTCAAGATTTTTTACAAATAAAGCTTCAAGATTGAACTGTGACCAAAATATGCCTACCTCATCATAGATTGTTGTAATACTTCGGATGTTTCTAAACAATGGCTAAACCTCCAAAGTTTCTACTCTATAGGTTTCCTAACTGAGTTGGTGTGTGTGTGTGTGTGTGGAGGGTTGGCTTATTTGGCTTATGCTTCTATACCATAGTCCATCAATGAAGAAAGTTAGAACAGGAAATCAAGCAGGGAAGAACCTGGAAGCAGAGGCTGTTGCAGAGGCCATGGAAGAGCGCTGCTTATTGGTTTGCTCCTCATGGCTTGATCAACCTGCCTTCTTATAGAGCCCAGGGCCACCAGCCCAGGCATGGCACCACCCACACATTGGTTGAATGTGTTCTCATCAATCACTAATTAAGAACTAAATAAATGGTTGAAAATCAGTTCATAATTTAAGTTTGCATCAGACTTATATTTTCATATTTAATATTATATTACGAAGATATTTTTAAATAATCACATTGTTTCCCTTCTTTTAAATCAAGAAAAGACTATCATCATAGGTGTTTAAGTTTTATTTATCATTCTTTTATAGAGAATTCAAGCTTCAACTTGCTCATTTTATGAAGATTTTTCATCATTGCCTTCATATTCCTTTAGTTTTATGCTCGTCATTTCTTTCTCTGTACAAGGATGCATGTTCAGATTGTCAATACACTTCCTGCTTTATCATTTACTCACATATCCATGCCTTAATATTTTATCTTCCCTCACAAAGGACCCACTAACTGTATCTTTTTTGTGAGTCTAGTGGGTGTTTTTCAACCCCTGTTTCCTGATTTTGGGTGAACATTCAAATTGGAGGATGCACTTTGATCCTTCACATTTCCTGTTTTTTCTTTCCCGTTATGAAATTCTTATTAAATGATCTTCAAAATATTCCATTAAAATTATTTAAATCAGTATAAAGTGTCATTATTTTAATGTTCCTGACCCATTATAAAGAATGAAATACAAGTTTCTCCTACATTTTCAATAACGTATGTGTACAATGTCATGGCAACTATTGAAGTGTTCTTTGCTGGAATAAAACATTTATATTTCCAAGCTAGGATATTGGATCTTGAAAGTTTGTAACTTCCTTCTTCCCCAATATCTTCTCAACAAAACAAACTGACCTCTGTAAGGGATACCAACAATAGTGTGCTTTATTATGGACTATAATAGACACCATGTTGTTTAATAGCAGAGCTATTTCTGCCTCACAGTTCCTAGTAATACCACTTGAGACCATTTTTATGTCTGTTTTGCAGTATATCCCCCCATCTGCCCAATCTTGTTTCTCTTACTGCAAATCTTTTATGCATTCAGGTGAGTATCCATGTCAGACTCATTTGGGTGTCTGTGAGATGCATTTAAACACACATCATCTCTAATAATGAAAATAATATCTATAATACTGTAGAGAGGCAGAATGAATACTTAGAACATCACAGTGGCATGAGGATAACTTTTAGCTAAGAATGTTTGATAAATAACAAATGAAAAGTGCTCACATTTTTCCAATGGAACAAGAAAAAAGAAAGTATTCTTGGCACCAGGAAATGGAATTGTGGTTAATACCTATATGTGCATATTTTGCCATGACAGGATTGTTCATGTTTGTTATTATGTTAGGTCAGTTATCCATCACTGTGAAAAATATGTTGAAGATGGCAATATTAGGTAGAAAGGGTTTATTTTGGCTCATGGTTGCAGGTTATGGTGTGCCACTACAAGGAAGCCATATCAATAACTTGAGGAAGTTGGGCATATGGCATTTATTGTCAGAAACCAGAAACAATGCAGGAATGCATGCTAGTACTTATCTTACTTTCTCAACTATTGCACAAACAAGGATTCCTTGCCTGGGTAATGCTAGTAGCCTTGATGGGTTCATGTACTCATATCTTCTTAGGTGATGTAGATAATTCCTCAGAGACATGCCCATAGACCAACGTAAGACAGACAATGTCCCATTGATACTCTGTTCCAAGCTGATTCTAGAATGTGTTGACTATTAAAAACTATCACAATTATTATCTTATTTACTGCACAAATCTTTAATTATAATTGTTAATAGTTATTAAAAATAAAAATTAAGGATTTGCTGATAGCTTCGTATCTTTGTGTGTAATATACTGGTAATCTCTTCATCTGTATTCTCCCTCCAGTTTACCTCTTATCTGCACACCCCTTCTCATCCTGTAGATACCATTTTATTTTCAAGTTTTCTTTCTTTGTTTCTATATATTATAGAAAACGTCTGATATTTGTCTCTTTATACCAGGCTTATTTCAGTTAACATGCCCGCTGGATCCACACATCCACTGAAATTAACAGCAATATATTCTTCTCTATGACTGAATTATATGACATTGTATACATGTACATCCCATATCAAGCATATGTTCACATATATATATGCACATGCCATTTATTGTTTAATCATTCCTCAATTGATGGGTACCTGTATTATTTTTATGTATTAAATATATTTTCCTCATTTCACAATTTGGGTATTTTATACAACTGCAACGTTTTGTCCAACCTACTAACCTGCATAAGTATTTTTCTATTCTTTGGGTCCTTTGTTGTCTTGTGAATTTTCTATATCTTCTCAAAATAAAATAAATATATTTTCCCCTGCAAGTAAATCTTATGCCAACTTAATTCATAGACTCACACAAAGCCACAAATAAGGTGGAAATAATGTTACTTCTCCCACATTATTACAAGTAACAGAGTTTCAATTCTTGTATAGACAGCTATTGAAAACTTATTAGCAACACTGCACTAAAAATATTCTCCACAATGGAAAGCTATATGTAGAAAAATGTGTGCATATCATTGTTTTCTTGTTGAGCTTCTTTAAAAATTTCAATATCTGGCCCTTTCAAAAAGATCCTAGGTAGAACCTGTTCCACAGTGGGGTTATGTGTCATTCAGAAACCTTCGAGTTATCAAGCAGGTGCTGAAGGATTAAAATGTAGTAAAAGTTCTTCATATATTTTGGAGATCAACCCTCTGTCTAATGTGGATTAATAAAGATCTTTTCCCATTTTGTAGACTGCCATTTTGTCTTATTGACCATATCATTTGCCTTATAGAAGCTTCTCTGTTACAGGAAGTCCCATTTATTAATTGTTGATCTCAGTGTTTACTGGGGTTATATTTAGGAGTGGTTTCCCATGCCAATTTGTTCAAGGCTACTTCCCATTTCCTTTTCTCTCAGGTTCATTGTAACTAAATTTATGTTGAGGCCTTTCATACACTTGGACTTGAGTTTTGTGTGTGGTGATACATATGAATCTATCCAAATACTTCTACGTGTAGACATCTACTTATGCCAGCAGCACTTGTTGAATATGCTTTCTTTTTTCCATTGAAAAATTTTGGCTTCTTTGTCAAAATCAGGTGTTTGTAGGTATGTGGTTTAATATCAGGCTCTTCAATTCAATTCCATTGATCTGTGTCTGTTTGTATTACAATATCAAGTTGTTATTTTATTATTACAGCTCTATAGTAGAGCTTGAAGTCAAGGATGGTAATACCTCTGGAAGTTGTGTTTGTGTACAGGATTGTTTTAGCAACTCTGGGATTTTTTATTTTCCATATGAAATTGAGTATTAATTATTCTATTGATGTCTGTGAGGAATTATGTTGAGATTTTGATGGGGAATGTATTGAATCTGAAGATTACTTTTGGTAGGATTGCCAATTTACTATGTTAATCCTACCTATCCAAGAGCATGGGAGATCTTTCCATTTTCTGATATCTTCTTCAATTTCTTCCTTCAAAGAATTAAACATCTTGCCACTTGTTTGGTTAGAGTTAGCCCAAGATATTTTATATTATTTGTGGCTTTTGTAAAGGATGATTCTTCTCTGATTTCTCTTTCAGTACATTTATCATTTGTATATAGGAGGGCTACTTTTTGTTTTTGTTTTGTTAATCTTGTATTTTGACACATTACTGAAGGTGTTTATTAGCTATAAGTCTTCCCTGGTAGAATTTTTGGGTTTGCATATATATACACTATCATGTCTTCTTCAAATAGTGAAAGTTTGACTTCAGATTGGTGACTACTCTAATTGTCATAATAGAAACTCCATCCAATAACTGAGGGAGGCATATGAAGATAGCTACATCCAAGCACTGGGCCAAGCTCTGGGAGTCCAGAGGAAGAGAAAGGGTAGGAGTTATATGAGTAAGGGGGGGGGGGCAAGATCTTGACAGAAACCCCACAGAGACAGGTGCCATGAATTTTGGGTGCTCAAGAACTCTAGTCAGAGAGCTAGGGAGGCTGCGTGGGAACTACCTAGGGCCCCTGTATGTGGTTGACAGTTGTGTAAGCATGTTACGTTTGTGGGGCCCCTAGCAGTGGGACCAGGATCAGACCCTAGTGCATGAACTGGCTTTTTGGAACCCATTCACTATGGTGGGATGCCTTACTCAGCCCTGATGCAATGGGGAGGTGGTTGGTATTGTATCAGCTTCATTTGATTGCTTTTGTTGACACCCCATAGGAGAACTTACTCTTTCTGGGGAGTGGATGGAGTAAGTAGAAGGGAGTTAGGGGAGCGAACAGGAGGAGAGGAGGAAGAGGAAACTGGTTGGTATTTGACTTAAATAAAAAATTTAAGATTTTCTTTTGTTGATGAGTCTATTTAAAACACCAAATAATCCAATTAAAAAGTGGGGTACAGAACTAAATAAACAATTCTCAATAGAGGAATCTAAAATGGCTGATAGACACATTAAAAAGTGTTCAACATCCTTAGCCATCAGGGAAATGCAAAACCAAAACAACTCTGAGATACCATCTTACTCCTGTCAGAATGGCTAACATAAAAAACACCAATGACAGGTGGTGCTCAAGAGGATGTGGAGAAAGGGGAACACTCCTCCACTGGTGGTGGGTGTGCCAACTTGTAGAGCCACTTTAGAAATCAGTATGGCGGTTCTTCAGGAAAATGGGAATCAGTCTACCACAAGATACAGCAATTCCATTCTTAGGCATATACCCAAAAGAAACACATTGATACAACAAGGACATCTGTTCAACTATGTTCACAGCAGCATTATTTGTAATAGACAGAGCCAGGAATCAACCTAGATGGCCCTCAACTGAAGGATGGATAAAGAAAATGTGATACGTTTACACAATGGAGTACTACACAGCAGGAAAAAAAAAATGGAATCTTGAAATTCACAGGCAAACAGATGGAACTAGAAGAAACCACACTGAGTGAGGTAACCCAGTCACAAAAAGACAAGCAAGGTAAGTACTCACCCATATGTGGATTTTAGACATAGACCAAAGGATTACTAGCCCACAATCCAACAATGACACAACTAACAATCTAAGTAACAGAGGAGAGGCTACATTAAATGTTCTCCCCTGATAATGAGATTGATGACTGACTCTATGCCATCCTAAAGCTTTCACCCAGCAGCTCATGGAATTGGAAGAAGACACCACAGCTAAACACTGAACTGAACATGAATCTAGTTGCAGAGAAGGACAAGTGATGAGCAAAGGAGTCCAGACCAGACTGATGAAACCCACAGAAACAGCTGACCTGAACAAGGGGAAACTCTTGGTTCCCAGACTGATAGCTGGGAAACTAGCATAGGACTTATCCAGGCCTCATGAACGTGGGTGTCGGCAAGGTGACCTCAGGAATCTATGGGTCCTTCTGTAGTAGATCAGTACTTATCCCTAGCATAGGAATAGACTTTGGGAGCCTGTTCCACATAAAGAGATACTCCCTGAGCCTAGACACAAGGGGTGAGCCTAGGCCCTATCCCAAAGGATATGACAGACTCTGAAGACACCCGTATGGAAGGCCTCACCCTCCCTGGAGAGAATAAAAGTTATGGGTGTAAGGGAAGCTGTAGTCATGCCTGCTTAGGGGCTGGCTAAAGGTGTGCCTGACCACCTGCTTGCAGGAAATAACAGCTTTACACAATGAGGTTTTGTAGAACAGATTAGGTCAGACTGTAATTGTGCAGCAAGTGGAACAGAAATTGGATTATAAGCTTGGGTCTGTGTCCAATACGCTAAAGGAAGACCTGCCTGTTACCCAAGATGAGATACAGCATATTTATGATAAGATAAACACAGAGAGATCCTCCATGTCTGAGGCATTAGAGGCTAGCCTATCAGAGGACCGAGGTGAACTAAAGAATATCTGTAGCCAGCTAGAAACTCAGATAGGTGCTGTTATCCAGCAAAGGTGGGATAACATATCCCACCTATTTTGGAAAATACCCAGGATAGGGCTGAAGAATTGGACAATGTCATTCAATCAGTTATTGAAGCATCCAAGGTAGCAGATCACAAATTTGGGTCTAGATTTGAATGTTTGGAAGATAATATATAGTACAGGGCTGACAGATTAGATAGGTCCATACGGTTGATTGCTGAGGACTCAAAATCAGCAAATCACAACCTTGAATCTAGACTCCAATACCTAGAAGGCAGTTTCCATACCATCCAGATGCTGCCTAAGGATGACCTATTAAAGACCTAGCAAAACTTATAGAGGAGCACTTAGAGCAATTTACAGATTCACTAACATGCTTGGAATCTTTTAAGTTTAAGTTTAAGTTTAAGTTTAAGGAGATTGAAACTTTTCATAAGGATATCATTACTAGGCTTAAAGATCATTGGGATGCCTCAGAGACAGAATCACCCCAATCCAAGGCACCTACTCCACCCAGGTATCATGACTATTCTTCTAAGGTTGTTACTCATACACCATTAGTCTACCCAGCTACCATGGTAGAAAATCCAGCTTCTAAGAAACAACCTCAGGGACAGATGGCTTATGTATGACAACTTATACAGCTGAAGGATCTTAAGAATATTTAATAATCAGTTGTCTCTTATGGTCTCCATAGCCCATACGTAAAACAGCTATTACATTCATGGGCAACCTTTAACAGGGTGACACCCACAGATTGGGAATGATTGGTAGCAGCTATACTTGAGAATTCATGCCAAAGCCAGTGGAAGGCGTTGGTGAGAGAATAAAGAAACTCCTTGAGCGTCAAGGCATAAAGGAAGGTTTTGAAGCCCCCCTAGATAAGATTCATAGTGAGGGTATTTATGCAAACCCACAGGTTCAGGATGAATATGATGACCATATACTGTCCCTATGCAGGAAAGCAGCATCAAATGCCTGGCATAAGGTGTGTGAGCCAGGAGAACTCTTAGAAGCTTATACCAGTATAGAGCAGGGACCTACAGAACAGTTTCCAGGACTTCTTACAAAGGTTAACTAGGACAGTAGAATTACAGGTAACAGATCCAGAAAAAAGACAATCAATTATATACACAATAGCTTATGAAAATGCAAACCCAATATGCAAAAAAATACTTTTTCCTTTAATGATCAGATCAGCTCCACTAGAAGAATGGGTTTTGCATGCAACCAACATTGACTATAATGTGCAAGATACTGGAGCTTGGGTAGGAGAAACCATCTCAAAAGGTTTAAAAAGGCAACAGGAGAGTAAAAGTTCTAGAGGTGAGGATGCAAGGACTTGGGAAGGAGAAGCACCTTACAGAGGTCATCATAGGTACCAAGAGGCTAGAGGTTACTACTACTATGAACCAGATACTTGGGTAGGAAGAGCCTTCTCCAGGAGACCACGTAGGTGCCAGGAACTTAGATGTTTCAGCTGTGGCTGAATGGAACATACTAAGAGAAATTGTAGACAAACGAATTCTAACAATGTCTCAGCGGAAGGCATTGTAAGAATTTCTGGATTGTGTAGAAGATGTGGTAAGATCAGGCACTAGACCAATGAATGCAGATCGACCAGGGACATGAAAGGAAACCCATTAAGGTCGGGAAACCCTGAGGGGGAACTCAAGAAGGCCCCCACACTGAGAAAGTTCCGGCCGTTGCCAGTAGCAGTGGAAGACACTCTCTCACAGGATGAATAGATAGTTCTTTGCCTATTGTGAAAAATGATACTGCTCTAGATGGTAGTTTGAATAGTGATGAAGAATCAAATGTGACTGGACAAGATGAGATATGCATATTTTGGCAAACTTCTATTAATGATAAAAGACCTCAGTAAAAAGTGAAAATTAATAATAAAATTATTACTGACTTAGTATACATGGGGGTATGTGACTATTATTATACAAAAGTCTTGGCCTCAGAAATGTCCTCTTAAAGAGGCAAATGTAAATATATCTAGAGTTTGACAGAGTGTTATCTCGGTGGTCTGCATTGGACTAGAAGGACAGAAAGGGAGACTGTAACCATACGTGTCAGATATAGTTATAAATCTCTGGGGTCGCGACCTTTTACAACAATGGAATACTCAGATTAATATTCCTATAGTGTCAGATACAAATTATGTACAATCTTTAGATAATAGAAAAGGTCTGGTAAGATGCTATGGAAAATGTTTACCAACCATCCATGCTGTACAGCAACTAGGTACAAATGATGGACCTTCAGAGGAGCCAAAGGCCCTGCCATTGAAGTGGCTTACAGATGAAACTTTCTAGGTAGGACAATGGCCTATGACCTCTGAGAATCTAGAGGCTTTAGAAAAGTTAGTACAGGAACAGCGAGAGGCCCTTGGGATTCTCCTGTATTTGTTATCAAAAAGAAGTCAGGTAGGTGGAGAATGCTGACAGACCTGAGAGCCATAAATAAGGTAATTCAACAAATGGGCTCTCTGCAACCTGGAATGCCATTACCTTTCTTAATACCTAAAGGATGGCCATCATAGTTATTGATCTAAAAGACTGTTTTTTTCAAAATACCGTTACAGGAAAATGATAGAGAAAAATTTGCATTTACTGTACCAACTCTTAATAATTCACAGCCAGTTAGGAGATATTAGTGGAGGGTTTTGCCACAAGGAATTCTAAATAGTCCTACTTTGTGTCAGCACTTTGTACAGCAATCTTTGTAAATAATTCGTAAGAAATTTTTCACAATCACTTGTTTATCATTACATGGATGACATTCTTTTATCAGATTCCAATAAGGAAACTTTGGAATGTATGTTTGAAATGGTGAAGGAAGTTCTGCCTTGTTGGGGTTTACAGATTGCCCCAGAAAAGATACAAAGTGGAGATTCTATTAACTATTTAGGCAACAAGATAGACTTACATAGAATCAGACCTCAAAAGGTACAAATTAGGAGTGATCGTTATCAAACTCTTAATTCTCTTCAGAAATTATTAAGGGAAATTTCTCAATGCCAGACGATTATTGGTGTAGAAGGACATGACTTAAAACATTTAAAAATGGCCCTTAAAGGTGATAAGGACATAAACAGTCCGAGAATATTATCTGCTGAGGCAGAAAAATAGTTACAATGGGTAGAAAACAGAATATTGTATGCACATGTAGATCGGATAAACCTTAATTTAGACTGTATTCTGGTTATTTTGCCATCCAGATAATACCCTTCTGGTAATCAGATGCAGAGGGAAGACACCATATTGGAGTTGATATTTCTGCCACATAAACAGAATAAAAGTTAAAGACATACATAGAAAAGATTCCTGATTTGATCTTAAGGGGCAAATTAAGATTTTGTCAGCTGACTGGAAAAGATCCAGCAGAAATTATAGTACCTTTTACTAGTGAAGAAATTTCCTCCTTGTGGAAGGATAATGAATATTGGCAAATAGCTCTTACTGATATTTGGGAACAATTAGTAACAACTATCTCAAAACTGACAGAATTAAATTCATAAAAAAAGACAGTCCCATTTCTGGAGTTCTTACCTTCTACACTGATGCCAACATATCAGGTAAGGCTGGTTATAAAGCAGGTGAGGTAAGTAAAGTAGTTCAAAGTCCTTATACATCTGTACAGAAGGCAGAATTATATGCAATTCTCATGGTACTTATGGATTTTACAGAACCTCTTAATATAGTTACTGATTCTCAATATGCAGAGACAGTCATGTTACACATTGAGACTGCAGAGTTCGTTCCTGATAATATAGAATTAACCTCATTGTTTTTACAATTACAGGAAACTATCAGAAACAGAAGTAATCCTATATACATTACACATATCAGATCCCATACAGGTCTGCCAGGCCCATTAGCACAAGGCAATGATGAGATAGATCATTTATTAATTGGAAGTGTGCTAGAAGCCTCAGAATTTCATAAGAAACATCATGTAAATATCAAAGGTTTGAAAAAGGACTTCTCCATCACTTGGGAACAAGCCAAGGAGATAGTGAGAAACTGTCCTACTTGTTCCTCTTATAACCAAACTCCATTGCCAGCAGGTTGTAATCCTAAGGGCATTCAGAGAAATAAGGTTTGGCAGATGGATGTCTTTCACTTTGCAGAATTTGGAAATTTGAAATATGTGCATCATACTATAGACACATTCTCAGGATTCCAATGGGCTAATGCTCTTAACTCTGAAAAAGCTGATTCTGTTATTACACACCTGTAAGAGGTGATGGCAGTTATGGGTATACCTGTACAAGTAAAAACTGACAATGCTTCAGCATATGTCTCCACAAAATTGGAACAGTTTTTCAAATATTATAACATAAAGCATGTCACTGGTATACCACACAATCCTACAGGACAAGTAGTGGTTGAGAGATCTAATAGAACACTTAAGGAGATGCTCAACAAACAAGCTTGGAAGACTAAAACCCCCAAACATAGGTTGCATAATGCTTTATTAACACTAAAATTTCTTAATGCCAATGAAAAAGGGCAAACAGCTTCGGAAAGACCCTGGACTATGGAAAAAACTGCTGAACTGAATCAGCCCATATGCTTCAACGATGTTCTAACCTCTGTATGGAAACCAGGACATGGGGTTGGGGTTTTGCATTACTTTCTACAGAAGAAGAAAAACTTTGGATACCCTCAAAGTAGATCAAGATTTGAGTGGAAAAGGAAAAACCTCTCGACATGGACAAATGACAGGTATTCTCTTAAGGTATATCTTATAAACTAAATAGAAACCTCCCAAAGGAAATGGAAGTGTTTTGCTTTTATCTTCACCAGAAAACTCATCTCCAGAAGGCAAAGGACATTGGATGGGTAGATACTTAAGAAGAGAAGGTAGCTATAACCATCAAACAATAGGAACGTGCTATAAGGTATACTTTACAGCTGTCTCTCAGAGAACTTTATTTCTCTTTTCTATTCCCTATTCAATTAAACCAATGCTAAATTTAGAGGTGAATTTGGCTTTCCTCCTCTAAAATCCAAGCACGTTATTTAACTAAACTTTAGAGTTTCCATATTGTATCAAGAAGCCAATTGATGCAATACAGAATAAGAGAAGAATTTGCGGACTCTCTTTGATTTTTTTTTGGTTCTTTCTTTCAAGGTGTACACCCTCTTGTAATCATTATTCTCCCATGGTTGCCTTTCCCAGTATGTGTACATACACAAGTAAACAATTCTCTGCTAACTGTTTATGTTTGAGTCCCACACAGCCAATGAAGACCTGCCTGACGGCAATCCCCAGACGGAAAGGAAATGGGTCACACTTCCTTAACTGCACTGGATCCAACATTCTCCATTTCAACTGACATTCCGGCTGGAGCTTCAGATACTGAACTTCAATCAAGTTGAGGATTTCAAGAGAGATCTTCAATCAAATGAATCCCATCTAACATGGACTGGATACAATCCATTCAAGACTTTCACTAAACTTAACATTTTCTTCCTACAGGACCCCAAAGGCTATCATCATCCCATTTCAGCATGAAGTAACTTGGAGAATGGTACGCCCCCATTCCCCATTGCTGTCACTTAGGATACTGTATATACTTAGTTAGGGATAGCTTCCTATTGTTTATGGTTGGGATTGGAAGGAGGTGTTCAGGCTTGGACACCTTTCAGATGACTTTAGGGTATAGTTAAAATAGATAGTTAGGATGTGACATAAGCGGATTATTGTATCTTCTTATATTTCACCTTTATGATTGTTAATTTTGGATACTTTACACTGTTAAGTTTTAGACTAAAAGGGAAATTTTAGGGGAAGCTGTAGCCATGCCTGCTTAGGGGCTGGCTAAAGTTGTTTCTGACGAGGGCATGGTCAGGGTGATTTAGAAAGACAGTTGGTCAGGTGGCTGGTTTCTGGTTTTGGTTTCATTTTTGGCTTGTTGTACAGACTGCTGCCCACTGGCTGGCTAGGTTGCTCTGTTAGTAAGGCTTTTTCCCTATTAAAACCCCTTGTATCTCTACCTGGCTCCATATTGGTAATTTACTGCAATAGTATGGGATAGGTAGGGTGATAGTTGGGGGGGCAAGGGTGGAGGGGAGGCAGAGGGAAAGGGGATTGACATGTAAAATAATCTTATTTCTTATTTAAATAAAGATGGAGAGAAAAAGAAAGGAAAATAAGAAGAGCTTCATAAAAAGCAATAAAAGAATCATGTCACTATAGTTTCAAAAATTTATAAATAAAAAAGTATTAAAAGAATAAAAATCTTAAGATTTTTTAATTCTATTTTATCAATTAAAACTTACTGTTTCACCTCAACAAAATGATTTTCATTGTCCTCATAAAAATGTTACTGAAGTAATATTAAGACATTTAATCATCTTGTATGAATATTCATATACACACATGTGCATTGGCTTGTTTAATTTTATATAGAGAAAATACATAAATAGGGAAAAATGCACCTTTTGAAGAGAGGTGTTTTGAATTAAAGTTTGGAAACTAGAGGTATAATTCCTTTTCAAATGCTATAAATTAAAAGGAACACTGAAAGACTGAGTATAATATGATGGAAAACAAAAGACATTAAACTTAAGGAAAATATACATAAATGTCAAGTGAAATCAAACTTAAGGTAATATATATATTAATTTAATACATAATCTTAAACTTAAATATATCTTAAGAGATTATATTCTTAAAACCATATGGCATGGTATGGCATGGCATAACATTTTAAAAGCATTAAGTTATTTTTGCAGGCCAACCCCAGTACTTTCAAACACGTGTCACTAACACACGCTGTACTTATGTAGACTACATAGCAGTACCCATTTGAAGTTACAGCTGCAAATGCAATTCTTTATTTGAATATTTAAGTGGCTACCACTTCATTCATATTAAGTCTACAGCAATGGATAATCACGGGGCTATTTGTGTGGATTGTGATCTTTAAGAATATAAATCAAAATCTGAACAGTCATGAGGTACACTGGTCTGGTAGTAGGGGATTAATTTCCAAGAAGAGTTTGTTATTTATTCTAATTGCTTTTAAATACCTTTTATTTAAAGAGATAGTTGTCATTTAATTGTACAACTGAAAATTACTTTCACTAATGAATTTACAAAAAAAAATGGTAACTTGGATAAATGATTCCATGAGTAAAAATTCCTTGGCTATTTATAGTCACATAAATTTTGACACAATCATTATATATCATTCATTTTTGACTAAGATTGGACAAAAAGTCAAGTTACATGTCTTACTTGATTATCTTCTTGATATTTGAGAAAACACAATCAGAAAACGGTTCTAGGATCAGAGATGCTTTGATGATATTTTTTATCTCCTTAAAGATGTGTGGAATTACCATTTCCCCATAATCTCAAGCTTAAACTCTACTTGGAGCATCTCCAGGCATTTAAGTGGATTCAGTTGCTATCTTTAGGCTTCTCACCCAAGACAAACAAGGCCACCACAAGAAGATCAGGGCATATGCACACATAAGTGGAAGTGGGGAGCAACTGTGTGTTTTCTGGCAGAGAAACAAACTGCTGAAACAAGGAAATCTGTTGATACATTTGCCTTAAATTTCTAGACTGAAAAATTATGACAAATTGGGGTGTAATCTCATGGCAGATATTAGGGGGTATTTTTTGTAGCAGCCCAGGACATAATATTGCAGGTTTTGTATCTATGTTATTCATATCTTTCTATGAATGATAACTACAGAAATTGATAGCACTGACTCTACTATTTAGAAAAGAATATAATCATAATATTCAAAATTTTGAGCTTGTTTTCAGCAAGAGTATCATAAGGCGTTTAGAATGTCACAACTTATCTCATGCTGAATAAGATGCCCTGTTCTGGAGACAGTTGTAATAATAAATGCTCTTTTGTTGAAATCTCTCAACTGTGTTCACATGAAACAGAACAAGACACTGGCACTGTTCTGTGCCACACAGTGACAAGCAATTGGTTGGGGGAGATGACAAAAGGTTTCAACACTGATAACTCAATATAAAAAGACAAATAGTCATGTAGTAATTCTACCTACATTATTTTTAACAATTTGAAAATACCATTTTATTGAAATATTTGGCTTGCAGTGTTGATATATTCGGTTATTAAGACACATAAGATGTTGATTAAGCTCAAACGCCTTACAAATTATAATAATTTTCTTAACACCTCTGAGTTAATACTCTTACAATGAATACATTTTCAAGTTGAGGAACTGAACTTGAAATACAATAAATTTGAAAAACTTTATTACTATACTTACCAAGGCAGGAGTATTGATCCTATTTATGCTATCATTAATTTTAAGTATAAATATGAAGATATGTAAGGATACACAGGAAAAAACAAAAGAGTCTAGGTCAAAACATATGCATTAAAAGTAAATGCTTAAAAGGTAAAATTTCAAAGGCAGAAAATCTACTGTCTTTGTATACATATTTACAGGGTATAATATAATGTAGCACAACAGCCACAGAGCTAATTACCATAAAAAAGAATGTAGTATCTTCATTTGTCAGGTAGAAAGGTCAGGAAGGGACAAGAGAAAGTTTCTGCAATGGAACTTCAATGGAGAGAATGCACACTTACCTTTAATCCTTAAAATAATTCATCTTTTAGTCTGTTTGCATTGTTAAGCATATGGGTGGCAACAGCAAACTCCTAATATTTCTTTTCTATTGTTTCTCTTTTATATTTATATTAGAACCAAGCCTGTTTTACATGTCAATCCCAGTTCCTTCTCCCTTCCCTCCTCTCCTGTCCTCCACCAACCTTCTATCCCATTCCCCTTTCTGCTCCCCAGGGAGGGTGAGGCCTTCCATAGGAGATCATCAAAGTCTGTCATATCTTTTGGAGCAGGGCCTAGACCCTGCCACATGTGTCTAGGCTGAGAGAGTATCCCTCTATGTGAAGTGGGCTCCCAAAGTCCATGTGTGTACTAGGGATAGATACTGATCCACTACCAGAGATCCCATAGATTGCCCAGGCTTCCAAACTGGCATCCATGTTCAGGGGTCTTGAACAGTCCTATGCTGGTTTTCCAGCTATCAGTCTGGGATCCATAAGCTTCCCCTTGTTCAGGTCAGCCTACAGAAACTCCCAATATTTCTACAAACACATAATTACTTATTTGGATTTGATGGAAATAGAACCATATTGGTAATCCATCTTCAGGACTTTAAAGGAAATATTAGAAGCATGGCAGTTTACCAAAAGGAAGTCAGATCACTGAAAAGTGTACAGTTTCATTTAATAGTTTATATGCTATAAAGACCATGATGAAGTCATTATTCAAACAGAGATACTATGAAAAGTTTTAAGTGGTCATATACATGTATTTAACTTAATAAATAATTTAGTAACTATACATATATATATATATATATATATATATGTCATATATATAATTATAATTATATATTTCAAAGTTACAATATGATCAGCAAGGATTCTAGGAGAACACTCAGCAGTCATAACAAATGGTTAGTTTCAGTGTTCTCTCTGTTCCAAGAAATACATATTAAAAGGAGGAAGTGGGCCGGGCATTGGTGGCACATGCCTTTAATCCCATCACTTTGGGAGGCAGAGGCAGGCAGATATCTCTGAATTTGAGGCCAGCCTGGTCTAGAGAGCAAGTGCCAGGATAATCTCCAAAGCTACACAGAGAAACACCCTGTCTCAAGAAAGCAAAAAAAAAAAAAAAAAGAGGAAGTGGAAAAACACTGTCTCACACACACACACACATAAAAACAAGTATATGTCCTTAAAATAAACAATTCTGTAGGTGAGAATATTAAGAGTATTTTATTTTAACATATATTTGATTACATGTCATTAGAAGATTAGGTATCATCTGAACACTAAGGACATGGGAAATAACCTCAGGAAATTGCAGCACTAATATCTGTACTTTAGACATTTAGCAACATTATTAAATAAATGGGAAAGTCTGCCATCTTAAGCATGGAGCATCCGAAGAATACACCCAACAGAAAGAGCAACTCGATTACAACCATAAATATTCTTCACTATATTCAACAAAGAGATAATGTGTAAAACAGTAAAAAGTCAGTCATGAACTTTCCACAAATTTAATAACTAATTCTGAGAGCTCTGCTCAATTTCCATTGTTTCATTTCAGAAACAAGAAAAGGAGTAATAATTAAGAATATGATTCTTAGTTGCAGAAAAGACATTAAATTCCTCCTCCTCCTCCTCCTCTTCCTCCTCCTCATCCTCCTCCTCCTCCTGCCCTATGGTGTTCATTGTCTCCATTTTCTTCTTGAGGCTTCAGGCACTGAAGCTCACACTGTCTTTATGAGCACCTAATTACTGCTTTATCAACATTCAATTTTAGTTGGATATTTTAGTAATTTTGTGGATAGAAGTTGTATCCCAGAATAAATCAGTTCTGTTCTACATTTCCCATAGGGCATAGGAGAATGACACATATTCCAGGAATATTAAGTATCTATTTTAAAATTAAAATGAAATTTTACCTGGATTTAAAGACCACAAGGCAATTCTTTCTCTTTTTTGAGAAAAATTAAAGTTTTAAGAGTGAGCAGTAAAGATATGCACTCGTTCTTATTCCACCCAATTTAAAACAAAACAAAACATAAGCTTTTATTAAGGTTTCACGTTAAGGAGACTCCTTGTCAGTTTTCATTCCCACCCTCCTTAAAAAAGAAACAAACTGGCAGCATAGTTGCATGTAAGTTGCTCTTGCCTTTAATGCATCATGAACCAATGTCATACCTCTGACTTCCTCTCAAACATAATTGACCTCTTGGCCTTACTTTGCCTACTCTGCCCTCCCTTGCTTTCCTCTCTTTTCTCGCTCTATACTGTTTTTCAGTATGTTGGGTTGTGGGACTATAAAAATCACCTCTGGACCTCTCTGCCCTCTCCTGATTCCTGGCTAGACCACTTGCTTCCTTTAGATTTGTTTGCAAAGTCCTAAATTCCTACAATGAAATTTTAATCCAGCTGGAAAGGAGCCATAATGATCAGAAGAACCATTTTACTAATTTCCCAAACCAAATGCACCTGTGCTGAAAACAGAGCTCTGAGTAGACAGCATAGTTCCTAACATTCTGTCACCCAGCTTCAGGATAACTACAAGAGGAGATTCTCTGGGCTCCATTAACAGAGAGTGAGGTGTACAGACACAGGCACAGTCTGTGTGAAAATGATTTTATATTTCCAAATAAAATGTCTATAATATACAATCAGCTATGATTACATAAAATAAAATAGCAAAGAAAAAACTCATACTAAATATATTGGTTTATCAAAAACAAATGGATACATTAAAATCTCCAGTTTTCTTAATAGGAATTCTGTTTGTGCAAATGTGTTTGTGTGTCTGCATCTATATGTGTTCCTTGTGCTTATTTTATAACTCTTTTTATTCTGTTTGTTTTGCCCTATTCTAGTTTATTTTATTTTAACTTAACTTTTTAGTGATTATTAACTATTTAATGATTGTTTTTTAGTGTGGGAGGGAAATAAAGGGTATAGATTTAGATGGAAGGGAAAGTAGGGAGGATCTGAGAAGAGTTGATGGAGAGGAAAAAACAGAAAACATTGTATGAAAAAAATCTATTTTAAATAATAAAAAGGAACCAATCCAATTCCATAGTGCTTTTAGTTACAAAATAATCCTCTGTGTTAATTCATACAGAATTATAGTTAGGTAAACTCATACCCTTTTTCCCAGACAAAAAAATGAAGTCTCTAAGATAGTCACTCAACTAATGATATTTCTGTACTATCAAGCCACAGCAAACCTTGAATCTAAGATTCTGGGCCCTAGAAATATTTGAACATGCTCACACATAAATATATGGAGGCATATGCAAATGGGTTTTTATAAAACACCTTAGAAATTTCAGAGAGTAATATCTACTTAGAAGTTTCTTTTTTAAGTCAAAGGAAAGTTCTTGAAGCAAAATGAAACCAACAGCATGAACTATAAAAGACAGTTCTTATGACAGCATGAATTTTAGACTTGTCAATCTCAAAATAATCCTGTTAAGGCAAGTCATGTGTAATACAGTGTACGCTCATGTTTGCAAGGCCTAGTCTTACTTACTTTAGAGGGCCAAATACAGAAATAGGTTGGTCATAGTCTTCCTTGCTAAAATGTGTCAGTTCCCATCTTATTATAAAAAGCACAATTATCATTATTTTGACAAAAGCCTGTCATATTTTAGTAAAGAGTATAGATTCACCTGAAGTCACCCAATTGCAGGCAGCCATGGCTGGCAGCTAGTGAGACAATCTTCAGCCAAATCAAGACTTCACTTAAAACAGTCCCAGGAATTACATACTCCTCTTCTAATGAGCACTTACTTTTTGTTTAAACAGAATCTTCAGCTTTTTTTCACACCGATCAGTCAAAATTGAATATAGACAATAAAAAGAAAAGAAGAAATATGTATTTTAATTGCTTCTTCATCTTTGGTATAAGTTTTGTGTGTGTGTGTGTGTGTGTGTGTGTGTGTGTGTGTGTGTGTGTGTGTGTGTGTGCACTCCTGTGTCTGGGGTTGGGAGGGGACAGAGAAAGGCACCAAGACAGAGAGAAAGATCTGAACAAATGTTCCACATTTTTCTGCATGTATTAAGAGGTGATAGACAAGTCTACATAAAATCCTTGTTATTATGAACAATATGAAGCAGTCAACATTAAAATAAAGATAATATTTAAAATCAGTACAGATATTTCTTTCTCTGAAGAATATTGGTTATATATAGAATATCTATATCGTGTATAAATATGTTTCAAAAATCAATGATTTAGTGTGACTATACCTCGCACTGTAACTTCCTGATGAATTTCTTAGTAATGCTACAGCCTCCCTTTTCTTATTTTATTCATGCTTTTAAATATTTTATCAATTTTTCTGTGTCATAGCAATAACTGTGTATGATAAAATTCAGAAGACAATCCACAACTAGATATTTCATTTTAAGTAGAAATCTGGTAGCCCACATAAGGGTTAGCATAGTTCTGTCAACTTATATATAATTGTTTAAATTTTATTTATTTTAAGCTTTATTTATTTATGGGAGTCCTACATTTATCACTGAGAATACATTTGAGTCAGAGAACATTTCAGGAGTCAGTTCTTTCATTCCACCCCATGTTCAAAGGGTCAAACTCGTGCCTTCATGTTCCCAAATCAAGTGTATTTACCTACTGAGCTACTTCTCCAGACCTGATACCATTATTACTCAAAAATGTTTACTTAATATCATTTTCACAGCTTTACTGCATTATGCATCTCAATGAAATATCTCCTGTTGCAGGCAGTAACTTAGTGACCAGTGGTTTTGAATGAAGTAGGTGACAGCAAAGAAACTTTCCTGAGGTTGAAAGTGTTCAGTTAGCTAAAGCCACAGGAAAGACAGAGATACAGCAGGATCACATGCAATTTTATTCAAATCTCCCTGAGCACCTACACATGCCATTGAGCCTTCCTAATTTTTACATATGTGCGAGAAGCTTCTGACTGAGCCACCTCAGAGAGGTTAGTGGCTTCTACTCTACAGCCAGTCTCCACACTTATATTAAAAATCTCACACCATGACAGATCTACATGACTGTCCTCTTCAGAGGCATGATGCTCAGTTTGTTCACAGATGTTATCGTCATGAACTAAAACTTGAGCCTTCCTACATTTTCTGTATTATTCTTCAACAATTTTATTTGAATCACAGATATTTCACTTTCTCTGTATACAACCTTAAAACATTAGTACATATAGTCATCAGGTCAGTGCTCTCATCTCAAGCTTCTGAATCTTTAATCACTGGATCATCCACTAATTTTTCTTTATTCAATGACTAGTCTAGAGCTTGTGCATGTTTGAGTGATTTCTCTCATATTTGTGGATTGAGCCTCAGAGTCTCATAAAGTAAGTGAAGGATAATCTGACAATTTCTCTCCAAGTAGGTATGCTAATCTTCAGAGAGTTGTGTACTGAGAGGTGGATAGCATAGCTCAGGGTGCCACAGAGATGGTTTGGATCAAGGTGAGTTATATGTTCTGATTAGTCTCTAGTGTGTTAGATAAACGCACCTGTCTTTTGTGAATCCATCTTGGACCTGATGGCCTACAATAGTAATGTAATTTCTGCCTCACTTTCACTATCCCAACAATTTTATCCATTTATACACAGGCAGCTGGATTACAAACACCTTTATGTCTCTGGGTGACATGTATTGCACTTCATGTACACCCCAGTTGAGTAGAGTGCTAGAACTCTGTTGATGTTTCCAATTTCTTTCTTCTTATCCACTTTGCTTAAGTCTGTTTTTACTCATTTTTCCTTAAAGATAACAAAATGCAAAACTATCACACTATTGAAATATGCTTTCTGACAATTACATCTTGAATTCATAGTTACTACAAATAAAACTGTGTGCAAGAAGAGATTAAAGAATATAGAATGGCCACCATGTTGCAACTAACCACACCATTCACCATAACATTTATTTTCTTAGTCTTCCTGTAACCAGCCACCATTATTGTTAATTTTTAGAATGATCCAGACTTCACTGTCTCCATGTTGTGAAATGCTGAACTATGTTCATCCATTAGTCATTTATTACATTCTCATGTCCTGTGCTAGACTTTTCCTCTCAAATACCTTAGTGATTAATTTCAATGTGGAAAGATGATGTGATGATTATTGTAATTATCACTTACATATTTATTCGCTATTTTATTATTCACCAGTTCTTCTTTATTTCCAAAGTTAAAAGTAAAGGACAAGTAGAAGGTAAAAGGGCTTGCTGTCAAGACTTAAAATGAGATTTTAAATACTGGAACAAAATTTCTGGGAGAAAAATAAAGAACTATCCATTGCAAGTTGTTTTCTGAACTCCACAGACAGTCCATGGCATGTGTGTGCATACACACCTATACATGTATATATGCACACACAATGACTAACAGCTAAGGAAATAAATAAATATATAAATATTTCAAAAAGTCATGGCTAAAATTATAAATGTCTAACAGTGCCAAAATGTATAAAATGGCACATTGAATTTTTCCTTTTATTCCCATTCTTAAACCATTATTCTCAGAGACAAGCATGCTTGCTTGCCTTTAATCTCAACACTCTGGAGGCAAAGGCAGGCAGATACCTAAGTTTGAGGCCAGTCTAGTCTATAGAGCAAGTTCCAAGATAGCCAGGGTTACATAAAGAAATCCTGACTTAAAAAACTTTAAAAAAAAAGAGAAGAAAAAGGAGGAGAAGGAGAAGAAGAGCAGAAGGAGGAGGAAGAAAAGAATGTATGTGTTTGTATGGTGGTTGTGCACTTAGGTGCAAATACACTGCATCACTCTCTATTTTGATTTAACCTTTGCTAAGGTGAAGGAAGACAAAAACTCTATTATAATCATTTCCATTCAACAGAGTATGATGGGCATTTTTTCATGGAGAGCTCATTATTTTTTTTCTTTACAGAGTAATGTATTCATCAGAGTGGACTATAATTTGCTTATTTATTTGTTTCTCTATTCACTTATTTCATTTAAACAATACTTTCATCAATTTGTGACTTTCAACATTTATATAACTGCTTACTAGGAAACAAAAACATTAACAACCACAGTAAACAGTTCAGTTCATTTACAATGCTTTCACCATGGTGATGTAAGAATTATTTCTATGTAAAATCTGAACTGGTAACAGGACATCTGGTTTTCCATTTAACTGACTTGTATGGCACTACATAAAATGCTGACTGCCTGACTGTATCATGTAGTTTGGAAAGTCTACTCTATTCCATTAGTGTTGTAATAGTGGGATGACCGAAGAATGCTGCCCAAGTTCTAGTTTTATGCACCCTAAATTACTGTTTGAATAGAAACATTACAAACTATTGTTACAAGAAACAAATAAGTGTGAAGTGTAAAATTTTTATTTTTGAATATCATTACCTAGTACAGCAACAGATGAATTATTATATAGGAGTTTGGAATATTCTGGATAAACAATACAACTTGGTATTTCAAAAAGTTAAAAAAACTGAAAGTTAGATTGAAAAAAGCAACCTAGAATTAAAAAATCCAGGGTCCAATCAGTAACGGCTTGATCCATAATTCATCCATCCCCTTTTGGATGCATATTGAACATCTATTATGGATATATATATATATATATATAATATATATATATTATATATATATATATATTACATGTGTATTTGTATAATATGATATATATATATAATATGTGTAATTTATATTATGTTTTCAGTAGTTACATGAGCAATTATATTAACTACTTTCTCCTCCTTGATAAAAATAAATTTTCTCTGAACTACATACCCTGAAACAGTTTTCTGTGCCAACATTCTGTGCCATAATTTGTTCTGCAAAATTGAATTCTGACCAGTTTTTGTGTAATCACTCCCAATGGTTCCAATCCATGCTGCCCCTGTCTCCAGAGCCCATTTAGGCCCAGGCTGTAATCCACCAGTTCAATGAAGCAGGTTCTCAGTCAGGGTCTAGCAATGTGTGATTTGGTGATTTGGTATAAATTTGCAGTCTGTGAGTTCTATTGCTTATGGATAAAAATAAACTTCAATAGTTATTGTGTGACATGCAGGTAACCCCTACTTCCATTAGCTATTGCCCACATTTCCTGATCTGTGAAATTGAAATATTATTTATATTTACTAAGGAAAGAGATGCCTTGCCTTTGTGTAATAATATTTTTTTCACCTAACTCTACTTTTACAGAGAAGCATGAAAGCACACCCTGGAAATTAACCTAAGAATAGTGACTAAGCATAAATAAGTAATTTCCTTGATACATTTCTTTTACTGTTACCAAAGAAGTATTGGACTCCAAGCCAGGTTTAAACAAATCACTGAATTAGGTTGGGCATTGTCTTGAAATGGAGCATTTTAACTTAGGAACAAGCAACCAATTGATGCAATGGAATTGTATTCCACTGAAATTGTGAAATGTGGTAAATTTTACAACTATTTGAAACCTTGTGTTCCTGCCATGTTTCTAAGATCAAGGTACACTTTTAGCTATAACAGTTCTTATTGGCAATAATTATCTGACCAAATAATCATGGCTGTTTGCCTAACCTGAAAACTAGAAGACTTGAAATAATGCCACATGGATGCATTATATTCCACAGCTCAACCACTTGTGGGTCTCTCAGGTAATCCCAATGGAAACATCTCAATAAATTTATTTTTAGAATTTACAGTTAGTGCTACATCATGAGTGCAGTTTCAAACAAGTATTAATGTCTGACAAAAGGCTTTGACTTATCAGTGTGTCTACCATTTTATTATTTTTTGCTGTGATAGCTGGCAAACGTTCAGGACAGAAAGTTATCCATACTACATAGATACTTCCCTGGAAAGAGTGCATCTGCAACATCCAGTGCAACACACTCAAGTAGAATTTTCCAAAATAAGCAAATAATTTTGTGTGTGTGTGTGTGTGTGTGTGTGTGTGTGTGTGTGTGTGTGTACAGTCCCAAACTTGAATTTTACTCTGAGCCAGCCAGGAGACCAACAACAAGCTATTTCCTCTGTGTGTAATTTCCTTCTCTGCAAATAGGAACTGGTATTGACATGTAAAACAAGCTTGATGCTAATTTAAATAAAAAGAACAGAAAAAACATAAGAGTAACAAATATATCAGGGGCTTCCTGAGCAATAACCAAGTACGGTATGTAAACTGTTATTTCATACAGCCCTACACACAGAGAAGAGAGGGTAGCTAATAAAAAAAATTAGTGTTGTATGTCATTCTTCTAAGAAGAGGCTGCTGAGGCTCAATTTAAAAGGCAACAATGGCCAGATCCTAGACTAATCCAAGTTAGAGGTAAAGAATCAAAGAACAACAACAACAACAACAAAAAAAAAAAAAACAAAAATCAAGAGCAGATTTCTAAAGCAGAACACAGGGACACTTTCTAGAATACAGAAAATAGGGTAGGTGTCCTCTTGGACAGACAAATATTCAACAACAAAACCTACCAATAATCTGAGTATAGGTAGTGTCACATACCTGTTCTTCCAGCAGGAGACCCTGGTAGAAAATATTTGCTCTGAGCAAGTGCTCTTTTGAACAAACAACAAATAGATTTTTAAACTCTCATGAAATAAGTGAACACAGGACGCCAATTATAAAAGAAGATCTAGGAGACCAGTAGTGAACAAAAGCAGAAGCAGAGATCCACTGCTAAACACTGAGCTGAACTCCTGGAATTCAATTGTAGAGAGGGAGGAGGACGAGCAAAGCGGGTCAAGACCATGCTGGGAAACAGAAATAGCTGACCTGAGCAAGAGAGAGCACAAGGACATCAGTCTGACAGCTGGAGAACCAGAATAGGTCCAAACCAGGCCCCCTGAAATGGGTGTCAGTTGGGAGACCAGTACTGGCAGTGGAGCCAGTATTTATCCCTAATGCATGCACTTTGGGAGCCGATTCCCCATCGATGGATACTCTCTCAGCCTGGACACATGTCCGAAATAATGTGACAGCCTTTGATCCCCCATGGGAGGCCTCAACCTCCCTAGGGAGTGGATGGTGGTGGGATTTGGGGTTGGTGGGGGGCATGGGAGGACAGGAGGGAGAGAGAAGTGGGATTGGTATGTAAAATAAGATTTTTAAAATTTAAATAAAAAAGAAAAGTGTAAACAAAGAAAACAAACAGAACATAAGATGAGGAAGAATGAAGGTCACAAACTGGGTGAGGTACAATAAAGATGCTCACACTACAATCTACTTTGACACAACACAAATACATAGTATTTTTTCATAAGGATGTTATATAATTGCTATTGTTATAACAAGGCTAAAAATATTAATGTCAGAATTATTAATAAGAAATTTTAAAAAATCACTATAGCTCCTTGAAGTGTAAATTAACTTGTCAAAATTCCATTTTATATAGGATTTTCCAGAGCTGTAGGGTGTACACACTGGGTCAAGGAAATACCAGAATCACAGATGCTGTGTTTGGAGTTCTCAGAGCAAATGATCTCTCTCCTTGGGAGTTATTAGAAGAAAAAGAAGCTAAGGGCAAGAGCAAACTTAATAAAAGCACACAATTAGTCAAGGGCAGCTAAAGAACAACATCAAGGAGCTGGAATCAGAAGATGTCTCTGTCTGGGATGTCTGAACTTGGAAGAACAGACAGTAGTAAGAAGTGGGCAGAAAGGTGGAAAAGAATAGAACAGATTGTGCAAAATTAAGGTGCATACAACAGAAAGAAACCATAGGAATTCCTACATTAGCCTTTCAGACATAAAACTATTTTAGCAATCATTATTAACTGATCTTTTTTTAGAAGAGTCATCTGGCAGATAATAAGAAGGAAACAATTAGGATAAAATAAAAGCAGGGGGATAATCCAGGGAGAGTGCACTATAGTTCATCTGAAAAAAATAAACCCAGAGATTAGCAGCAGAGAAATTAAAAGAAAGACCTGATGCGCAATCAGTATGATGTCATGGATAAGAGGGCTCCCAGCTTTCTAACATTTAGTACAAATAGGTGATTCAGTCTGAGAAGGAGGAACCAGGAAACACATGTTCTGAAAATGCAATGTGAGAAGGGTCACAACAGCCAGCTACTGGCCTTAACTTACACTTTGAAGACATAACCTCAGTGAGTACATATGTAGGACAGAAACTTTGGGGTGATAAGTGCTCATGAATATTCTTGTTTTAGAGCAAAATGAGCTTATCAAAAATATCCAAAAAAGAGTAGGCGTTGGGTACATCAGACAACTTTGTAATTCTAGGGACAGATGAAGATATGGGTTAAAGGTTATCTCAGTGGGTAGATGGGTAACAACAGATGTGTCTGGTGTCAATAATGTGCAATATTTAATAAAAGTTCCAAAGTGCTTATTTTTCTTACGCTTATTCCACAAATGAGGGCTCTCCCTAGTCAGCTTCAAGGTAGTTTAATTGTAACTGTCACAGTTATAAATGGTTTATATGATTAGTAAAGAGCATTCATTTAATTTCCATCTAACTTGATCTGATAAAGTTATTTTTCTTGACCATGTAGAGTATTAGTTTAGTACTTTCCCATACCTAATAGTTTTTAGAAATAGCAGGATAAAAATCAAAGAGAGTAACTAATGAAGTCAAATATTTGAAATAAAAATATTTTATTTTCCATCAATACAGGATACTTCATAATATTACTATAAAACTAAAATATATATTATAAATAACATTTGTAAAAGAAAAACTATATGTCTGAGATTCATATTTAATAGCAATTCACACTTAAACTGATTATTTTTCTGATAACAGCTGTGTCATTGATGTAGGACTACATATTGATTCAAGGCCAGTCTTGATTATATGATGCAATTGTCTCCAAGGGAAGACAAATGATTAATAGGAGATTCAGCATGACCTTTAGATCATGTAAGTGGGTAAGCTCCTACCACCATTGAATAAATCATCATTCACATAACCTTAATGATTTTTCCAGGTCATACAGGTGATTTTTATATTTGTGTCCTATAAACACTTCATGCAATGTTTATGTTTATCTTTACCTCCTTGCATTTTGATTCTCAGCAGGTGACCACTGAGACCAAAGCCTCTCACCTCAACCCATATCTACTCAAATGGAACTCTAAAACCTCAACTGCTGTTTCTCAGTCTAAAAGCTTTACATTTCTTTGTTGATGACAAAGTTCATCACCTCTTAACACCACAGACTCACTACATACTATGTAAGCACTGCCATATCCATTCCGGAAATAGCATACAAACATGAATCAAACAAACAAAATCATATCAAAACAAACAAACAAAAATGAAAGGACACAAAATTCACAGAAATAAATAGATCTTTACAAAGATGTTAACTCCGTTTAAAATGATGCTGTAAATTTCTTCTCTATATAGGGAGCACACTGAAGCCTTGAATTGAGACATTTGTTAAGATAATAGTTCTATGCTCAAATGGTAGAATTTAATAAACAGCTCTTTTATGCGAAGCTAAGTATGATTAGGTCACATTTGAAGTCATCCTAGTGATGTTAACTTTTGAGCACTTAACTCCACAAAAACTATGAATACCATGATTTCCCCCTTTATGTTAAATTCGTAATGTTCAGTCACTTGGAGATATTAGAAAGTAATTATTCTAAATATCTAAATATTCTAAATATATCTAAATATTCTTCCATTTCATTTGAAAAGTAGTCATCAGAAAACAAACAAAATCCCATTTCCTAGGGCCTCACCTTTGTGAGCCATACAACCATTTTGAGTACTACTTGAAAATACTTTGAAGCTACAGTTTTCTGTCTTTTTCATCATTCAAATAGTTACTGTTTCCCAAGTTCTGGCTCACCTAGAGTCGTTATTCTTGAAGAAGATTTTTTAAGTTGACAAACATGCATATATCCATATGCACTATACTTTGAGTTGCAATTTACATGCAATAAAGTGCACACACTGTGAGTGCACAGCTCCATGTTTACATATATACAGGTGTCCTCAGAAACTCCTTGTTCAATACAACTCACTTTGGACACTCCAGCATGCCCTCCTGTGCGCTCATTCTGTCAATCACTGGGTTTGATATCTGTGAAGTATATTTTTTCTCTTTCTTTCACTCAAAATTATGTGTTTGAAATCCATCTATAATGTTCCAGGAAGTAGGGATTTTTGGATTCCTATAGATTGTTGATGAATATTCCAGTTAGTTAATCCTTTCCACATCTGACATATGTTTGTTTGTTTTTATTTCTGGCATTGTGAATAGTTTTCTTTATGAACATTCTCTTATAAGCCATGAATGTTTAAATGGATTGTCTCAGTTCAAGCATAGATTTAATTAAATTACATTAGCTGCAGTAAGCAATGGCAAATGGCTTTCTAAAAAGTGTACTCTTATCTATTAAACACATCCTATGTTTAGTGTTTCTGCACTTTCGTAGGATAGGGAAGTATTGTTATGTCATTCCACTTTTGAAATCCAAGTACAGCATAATACATCAGAGTATATCTCCTTAAAAGTTATGATGCAATTTCCTATACAAACCAAGAACCTAAATACCAACAAGCCTAGGATATATAATAAGGAGGAAGTAGTCTGTAAATAAATTATGTATTTGTAACTGTGATGGGGAATGTACTGTGTATGTTTATCTTATTGATTGTTAAATAAAATACTGTTTGGCCAATGAGACAGCAAGTAGAGGGGACTAGGAGTCAAAGAGGATTCTGGGAAATGTAGTAGAGAAGTGCTGATCCAGGCAGGAAGTGATATAGCAATGAGACTCATATTTAAGCGAAGGAGAAACAGGAAGCACCCTCTTTTCCCCTCTGCTCCTGCTTCAGCGGCACAATGTGTTCCACCTGTAAGGAGGGATGCCAATAAGGCATCCGATAAGATAAGTCTTATAAAATATATAGATTTATGATAATTAAGACTGAGCTAGCAGATGAGAATCCTAGTCAATGGCCATGCAGCACTGAACCGAATACAAGTCTCTGTGTATTCATTTGGGCCTAACTTGGGCAGGCGGCTGGCATAAAGCTCACATGTGGCAGTGGGGCTCGGTGGCTTTTGGCGGAAAGATTTATCATAGCATAACTGTCAAATCATAATAGTCAAATAATACCCTGAAACATTTCAAATAAACATTAATTTGAAAGAAAATATAATTTTAAAAACTCTTGGGAAAATATTTTAAGTATCAATCCATTCCTGACATAATATTATTTGAATTAGCCCTAAAAATGTATGATTGTTTTTAAAAAGTTTTTATTATGTATATGCACATATTTTTGTTTAGATGTGTGCACATTAATGCAGGAAACCACAGAGACCATAGGCATCTGATGCTCCTAGAGCTGGAGATATAGGCAGATATAAGACCTTTGAAGCAAGTGGTGGGAAACAAAATGAATTCATCTGCAAAAGCATTAAGTGCACCTATCCTAAATCAGTTCTTTAACCATAAAGGTGTTATTTCCATGGCAGAACCCATGTGTATTTCTTATGTGAAAAGTTCATACGTGCAACTAAAACCAAGTGGGGCATACTAGGTTTCTCTCTCTCTCTCTCTCTCTCTCTCTCTCTCTCTCTCTCTCTCTCTCTCTCTCTCTCTCTGTGTGTGTGTGTGTGTGTGTGTGTGTGTGTGTGTGTGTGTGTATGTGTGTGTGTTTTGAAACTCAAAATCATTGTGAATCAGAGGCTTGGACCTTCTGAAATGTCTCCAGAGAATACTGGCAAAACAACATCCAGGTCAGAATTCTGTGCTAATACATAAATTATCAAATAAAATCGTGGCAGTTTTGGTCACGTTCAAAGAACATACCAATTTATATTCGAATGAACTACTGTATTTTTACATTAAATGGGGAAGAAAACAGATGATTTTATTGTCCCAGATATGGAATATTGTACATATATAAATGATACTTACTTTTGATGGAGATATTTATTTTAACAACACAGCAATTAAAGAGAATATCAGGTGATTTTGTTGTACATCTCATTCACTTAATACAGAAGCAACCCTGCCTCAAAGTACTAATAGTAAACCGAAAGCAATAAGTGAATATTCAACAGACTCTGGTGGCTTTGCTGTACTTGAGGTTTTAATCTTAGGCTAGTCATGAAGCCTTTCTAAAGTTCCATTTTCTTTTCTCTGCAACTTAAATAAAATCTATTGAGAAGAATACTTGGGTATTAAGCCAAGTGGTAACTGTTGAGATTCAGACTTTTTAGCAGATTTTTAAAGTTACAACTATTATTAGTTCCTAAAACCCACAATGCCCAAACCAGAAAAGGACTAATTAAATTGGAATCATTGCCAGAAGCAAGGCACCTGTTTTTCTTGAGGCTCCTAGGTCATAATTAATTATAAAGGTAATACTTAGAAGAGATCTGTGTACTAAAATTTCTATAGCGAATATAGGGAAATTGCCATTTAGTCAGCAAAGATCAAGGAAAGCATGGCTAACCAAATGAGAATCAGGTGGGAATTCCAAGTGGACAAATCAGTTAAAATGCTCAGAAGGTGGAGAGTGATCAGCAACAGCAGGCAGCTCCCCTGATAAATCCACCCATCATGGTGCTGACTCATCTTCGATGTCCCAATGATGTTACCACTTCTGCTCATCTTTATGCCAAATTACTTTATTGTTTCTGAATTGAATTTAGTTGCTTGCTATCATTTTAATGAGTGTGTGTGAAGGGAAGCCTACTCTGGGATACTGGGAATTCTTAGCATCAATTCAGATGTAGAAAAATGTAACCTAAAATATCGCTTGAATTTAATAAATTCACCTTACTAAAATTATGGCTGCAATTTGCTTTTGCCGGAAAGGCTATCAGTCTTCCTTCCAAAACATTCTGAAGATAAATTGTCATCATTTAATCCTTTCCAATAGCTTTCCTATTCTATGATATGAAATATCTTAAATACATAAAATAAAATTTGTCTAAAAGCTCTCAAATAAAATATTATAGCATATAAATTTTTGCAGTGTCTTAAAGACAATAAAATTTAAAATGCCCTCCTAATTTAATAGACATTTATGCTTATTGAATCTTTAGATGAATAAATTCCAAGAACCAAAGAAATCTCATGAAAATTATTATGCTAATCTCATTAGTTCTGGTAGTTCAAAAGTGTATTTGAAAATGAATATATTTTCATTTTAATCTTTCTACATTAGTCGTTAGGAGAAGTTAACAGAAAGTATGATACAATGTTACTAAATGTTCACTGGAATTTTTTTTTTAAATTTCATATACCTTCTGGTTTGATAGGATATAGGGTGATGACTCTAAAAATATGTGAACTGATCTATGTCATGTTAATATTATGAAACATTAAGTTTTTCAATGATTGAGATAATTGTCTGAATTTTGCTCTACACTTGTAGGTTTAGAATAGACATATAGGTTTTAAAATTGCATATATGAGCTACCTCAAAACTCCTGCCAATGTGAAAGCTGTATAGTTAAGGACTAGAGAAAAACAGATAAATTATGAATTCATTATTACTTACTTGGAGACCTAGTGACATGATTTACAACAGATCTGATTGCCTTGGAAGTGCTTTTAGACACATGTGTCAGGACTATCCATATCCACAATTGCCAACTTGTTTGCTTCCTATTATCCTATGATAACCACCTTTCATACTTCCATTCAAAAACAAGATAAACCTCTTCAATGAGTTCATCATATCTGTGAGATCACTTGTATCAAGTATTTAATTAAAGGAATTTACTGTTTTTTATGTTTCAGGAAAAGGTGCCTGGAAGTCATTTTCTCATGAACTGAATCTCTTTACATTCATTAAATAAAATATACTGATTGAAAGAATTATTTTAAGAATATTTAAAAATATTTTCCTATTTCAAATACATTAATTAAACATATGTGTAGGCCAGCAGCACTGCCATAATTATAAGCTTTCCCTAAATGCAGAAATTCAGGTGCCAAATGAGACGTAATTGTTCAGTATCTACGTTTTAGCAAAGCCTTGGAATAAGTTCATCTCCTAGTTTGAAATGTAAGTCAGGCAGTACTGCCTAGACTGAGGGTGATGGCAATGAATATAATAAAAGCAACAGTTCTCAGTGATTGATCGTGGAAATAAGTTATGTCTGCATTTCATGAAGATATTGTATGTAGTTCGTCTGAGGCTGAGGTAGTAATGAGGATTTCCTGGAATCTGTAGAGTACATCATCTGGAGCTCCAGGAAAACTGTACCTTTCTGAGAAGATCCTTCTTCTGTATTCATAGACAAATGTAGGACCCTTAAGTGTTCATGTTGCTTGGCTTCAAGCTGTCCGTCCTAGCCTGTTTCCTGTTGTTATGAACAAACACGGATGAAAACCAAACCATGGAAGAAATGGTTTATCTCATCTGAGAACTTACAGTCTATTGTTCATGGAGCCAGAGATGGTCATCACAGAAGAAACATGGAGGCAGGAACTGAAGCAATTAGTATGGAGAAACCCTGATTACTGCCTAGCTTCCAGGTTCATTTTCAGCATCCTTGTATATAGATCAGGAACTTTTTCTCCAGGGATGGTAGAGCCCACACAGTAAGCTGTGCCCTCCCATATTAGTTGGCAATCAAGAAAATGCACTCACGACCAGCCTCCAGGCCCTTCTGACAAAAACAATTCCTAAATTGATACCCTAGGGTTTTACCAAATTTATAGCTGAAGCTAAGTATGATACCATCTTTTATGAAGCATGAGAGGAAAATAAAATAAGCTTCAGACAAGGTTTCTTCTATATAAGTGTCAATATGAAGAAATCCTAGGTGGAATTTCAACACTCTGCATGGTTCTTATTTGATGAATTTTTTTTTTGGTAAAAAAATATCAAAATGTTTTGGAAGGAATCCCTTCTACACTGCCTGGTTCAGACTTTATTTTAAACTTTTATCATGTTACTATGTGTATACAAGTGTTTTGCCTGTATGTATGTCTGTGAACCCTCTATATTACTGATACCCATCTAGGTCAGAAGAAGGTGTCAAAATGCCCTAAACCTACAGTCACAGATGGTTGATGCCACCACCTGTGGGCTGGGAAATGAACCCGAGTCCTCTGGAAGAGCCACCAGTGCTCTTAACCCTGAAGCACCTCTCCAACCCAGTAGCTGACATTTTCATGAATAATTGCTAAATATTGTAAAATAATAAGCAAAGATCCCTAAACTATGATTGTCAACATTTCTAGAAGAAGATTCCAAAACATAACATATTGAAGTGTGAATGATAAAAAAGGTGTTAAAAGTAATTTAAATGGCATATGTAATCAATGGGAAGATACAAAGAAAGTAATTAGGAGAAACTCCTGTTTTCCTATTACTTGAATGGTATCTGGCTTATACTTGCAAACTCTGGTTTTGTTATGTTCACATAAAATAGCCTAAATACATGCAGAAGGTTATTTAAGCACTATGTCAGTGCCTAACAACACTTGATACCCAATTTCTAGAAGATATTTCTTTCGTTGGTTGTTCTTGTCCTCCTCCTCCTCCTCCTCCTCCTCCTCCTCCTCCTCCTCCTCCTCCTCCTCCTTTTTCTTATTTTTTTGAGACAGGGTTTCTTTATAACTTTTGGTGCCTGTCTTGGAACTTGCTCTGTAGACCAGGCTAGCCTCGAACTTATAGAAATTAGCCTGCCTCTGTCTCCCTTGTGCTAGGATCAAATGTGTGCCAGAGCTGGTTCTAGCAATGTTACTTATGCTTATATATGTAATTGTGTAATTTTTGTGTAAAAGTTTCTTTAGCAGAGATTCACAGCTAAGCACTTAACAGAACTCCTGGAGTCCAATTGTAGAGAGGGAAGAATGATTAGCAAAGGGGTCAAGACCATGTTGAAGAAATCCACAGAAACAACTGACCTGAGGAAGAAGGAGCTAATGGACTACAGACAGACAGCTTGGGAAACAGCATAAGACTGAACTAGCCACTCTGAATGTTGGTTTCATTGGGGTGCTTGGGTAGTATATGAAGTCAATGGCAATGGAACCAGTATTTATCACCAGTGCACCTGCTTTTTGCAATCCATTCCATATGTAGGATTACTCTCTCAGCCTAGATACAGGGGGGAGCTCCTAGGTCCTACCCCAAATGATATGACAGAATTTGATGATTCCACATGGGAGGCTTCAGCCTCTCTGAGGAGTGGATGGGGAGGACAGGAGGGAGAGGGAACTAGATTTGGTATGTAAAATATGATTGTAATTTAAATATTTTTTTAAAAGTTGATTTAGTTTGGCACATGCTGATTCTTCTGTTTTGAACATTATACTTTCTACATTTAATATCCACACTATTTGTATCTTCTATAAATACATTTTTTTACTTCACTCAATAATTTTGTTCTATAAATTAGAGTTTCTTCACACTGGTTAAACTGAAGGTATATATGGGTTCAGGTCTTCCAACTTACATAGTGTATTTAATTCATTTGGCTTTGTCTGCGATTTATTTATTTGTTTGCTTAGTCATTCATTTATTTATGCTGCTTGTGATGATAAAACAGTGAAGAAACCTGTGCACAGATTCTTGCGCACATGTCTCTGAATTTATTGTGTTGGTCTCTGGCTCTTTTATTCCCTTTATTTTGTGCTACTTGATTTGTTTGTTTTGTTATGTCTTATTTACTTTTTAATTGCCTGATCGTTTTCTAACAAGAGACCTAATATGGGTATGATGGGGGAAGTCCTTCTGTGTATATGTTTGTCTTATTGGTTGATAAATAAAGCACTGTTGGGCAATAGGGAAACAAGATAGGTGGGGCTAGAATTTGAGGAGGATTCTGGGAAATGTAGTGAGGAGAATAGTTGCCATATAATCCCAGGAAGAGAGAACGAATGCCACTGCTGTCCTCGATAAGTCTTTATAAAATATATAGTTTAATGGTTATGGTTGATACTTAAGACAGAGCTAGCAAATAAGAAATGTTAGTCATTGGCCAGCAGCATTGTAACTAATATTAATCTCTGTGTGTTATTTGGGGGCCCTAACATGGCAGCAGAACTCAGGCAGCTGGCAGAAAGAGTTATCTTTACAGGGGTGGATTTGGATGGGAGAGGAGGTGATGAGGACATTGAAGGAGTTGGAGATGGGGAAACCATAGTCACTGTATATTGTATGAAAATAAACTTTTTTATATTTATATTAGGGGGAATAAATTGATTGCGTATGCCTTTTGTATGATCCTGGCTCAGTTTGCGTTTTTCTACCTGTATATGAGGGTTCTTGTTTTATTGTATTAAAATTTATTTTGTTTTGTTATGCTTTTATCTCTTGCAGCCTTGTTCTCTTCTAATGAGAGAGAGAAGGAGAGTTGGAGGGCAAGAGGGAAGGGCAAGGAGTAGAGGGAGAAAAAAATGTAATCATGATAAATTATATGAGCATAGAATCTATTTTCAATAAAATGGAAAAGGACAATAAAACAAAACAAAAATTTAATTAACCCATTAAACAATAAAAGAAAACAAAAGAAAGAATAAAAAAGAAAGGGAGGAAACAATAAAGGAAATGAAAAATTAGGAAAAGAAAAACAGATTTATGGAAAATCTACAGATAGCATGGGTACAATGGTAAGGAAATAAGTTCCTTATACAATCAACAACAAAGGAAGGATAATGATTGCTGACACTCCCATTTAAAGCAGCAGTGGAAGATTTAGCCAGAGTTACTAGATAAGCAAAACAAAATCAACCAAAGTAAAAATGAAGGCTTGCCTATTATTGGTGGCATAGCAAAAGCCAGAGGCAGCAAGCCAGACCAATTAGTCATGGCAATAAACACTTACAATTAAAGGTGAATTGACTAGAGGTTAAACTTTGTGACTCAATGGGCCACAGATAAGCTTCCACTTTCCACAAAAATGACTTTGTTGTGTGCTACAAGCCACAAGACCACATTTTTATAAAGTATTATATCATGAGATAAGTCTGAAGAAATAAGCATTCTGATGGATTAAACCAGTACAAAAGTTGTGCTTGTATTATAATGTTATGAATGAATTGGCTGTAGATTCTTTCTGTAGCTTATTTCTTTCTGTATCATACTTGGGATTTACTTCCCACAGTTCAGCATCATCTGATCATTTACTAGGAACAATTTCAGCCATTCATTTGGAGTTTACTGATATACTCCCTAGCTATGTGTAAAACCTGTTCTCCATTAACAGGTCCTAGTTTACTGATTACATTCCTTAGGGATGTGTGACACCTGTTTCCCACTATCAAGTCCTTGTTTCTCTCTCCATTGCAATTGCAGAGATCTGCCTTCCTGCAGTTATCTTTATTGACAGGGATTTGGTCAGTGTTAGGGCAAAAGAATACCATCTAACACATTCCCCGATAACCAAGGACATAGAATTATGACATGCCACATCGACCCCAGATGCTGTCTGGGAGGTCAGTACAAGACTGATCCAGACCCCTGAACATGGATGTCAATAAGGAGGCCTCTGCACTCCAGGGAGCCTCTGATAGTGGATTAGTATTTTTCCCTCGTGTAAGAAGGGACTTTGAGAGCCCATCCCACGTGAAGGGATACACTCTGGCCCTGGACACATGGGGAAGGGCCCAGGCCCAGCACAGGAAGATGTGGTGGACTTTGCAGAACCCCCTTTAAGGGCCCTACCGTGCCTGGGGAGTGGAGGGTGGATGGGGTGGGGGATAGGTTGGGCATGGGGGAGGAGGGATGGGGGGTGAGGGGAGAGAGAGGGAGAAGGGACTTTACATGTTAAACAAGATTGTTCCCTAACTTGAACTAATAAACAAAATAAAAAAAAAGAATTATGACATGCCCAAAGTTGTTGATTCATATCTGCCTTCATGAATAAAAAAGAAAAAATCATGCCCTGACTTTTTTACCTCATTGGCAGATAAAGAAGCAATAACCTAAACCAACCCTGCACTAAAAGATTCCCAAACTTCTTGTTTTACTAACCCAAGATTTCAGCTCAGAGATTTACTGTTCCCTCCTGTTTCCCCTGAGAAGATAAGGACAAAGGTAATCAGCCCATTTGCTCATCCTCAGGGAAAAGTAAACTTTCCTGAAGGCCTGTGCCTCCACTGAGGCCAGAGCACTGGAAGGCACCAGGTTTTTTTCTTGTGCAAATTAAACTTAGACACACTCTTACACCAGCAAATGATGTTAAAAGTTTCTCCTAGTAGTTTTAGTTTGTTGCTCTGTGTGTAAATCTTATCTGCCTTGTTGATCCTGGGAAACTAAGGCCTCACATTGTATTACAAAAAGAATTACTGTTGCAAATCTATATATACCTGTACCCACAAGAACTTGGGAGAAACAGAGATAAAGAGGAAAAGAAGAAAGGAACATGCAGAGAAGAAATTGTGTGAGTCAATTCCCTTTCACCCCATATTTTACCTCCTTCACTTATTTGTAGTTCCTTTTTTTTTTTTTTTATTTTTTTGAACCCAGAGCAAAAACTCTAGGTGCATGACTTTTTAAAGTTTTTGAGAGTTGTTTGGTTTGTTTGTTTCTTTAAGTTTTCTTTTAAATTTGGTTTTGTTTCTGGGGAGAGATTACACGGGCAGAGGACAGATGCAAGGGGAAAAGGAGATGGGTGGGATTCAGAATGCATGATGTGAAATAAAAAAAAAATCAATGAAAGTTAAAAAATGAAGGCATAAAAATGTCTCTAAAATGTTAGTGGGAAATACTATTTTTGATAACATAATCAATACATTAAAATTAGGGTCACAAAGAGATATTTTGACACTGGTGCTCATAATAGTACTATTCACAATAGTCAACTATTGAAAGCATGCCAAATGTCCGAGTGATGAATGATCAAAGTGTGGTATCTAGAAACAGGGACAACTTATCACCAAAATAAATTAAATCCTAACATGCTCAAACATGCTTGAATCTTGAGGATATAGGAATGAAAATTAAGTAGTATTCCCCCACACCCTCAACTGATGTATAATCTTGTTTTATAAGGTACCTAGAATAATCCAAGTTTCAGCTTTAAAAAGTAAAATGTGTGGTACATTTACACAATGGAGTACTACACAGAGGGAAAAAATGAAATCTTGAAATTCTCAGGCAAATGGATGGAACTAGAAGAAATCATCCTGAGTGAGGTAAGCCAGACACAGAAAGACAAACAAGGTATGTTCTCACTCATACGTGGATATTAGACATAGAGCAAAGGATAACCAGCCTACAATCCACACCACCAGAGAAACTAGGAAACAAGGGGGACCTGAAGAGAGGCATACATGGTCCCCCAGAGAAGGGGAAATTGTCAAGATCTCCTGAAAAAATTGGGAGCATGGGGAGAGAGGTAGGAGAAAGAGAGGGGAGAAGAGGAGAGGAGAAGTGGTGGGGGCAACATGAGGGATCAGGAAGATCGAGTTGGGGGATGAATAGAGGAGAACAAGAAAAGAGAAACCTTAATAAAGGGAGAGATTATAAGTTTAAAGAGAAATCTGGCACTAGGGAAATGTCCAGGGATACAAAATGATGACCCCACCTAAGAATTGAAGCAATAGTGGAGAGGCTACCTGAAATGCCCTTCCCCTATAATGAGATTGATGACTACCTTAAATGCCATTCTAGAGCCTTTATTTAGTAGCTGATGGAATCACAAGCAGAGATTCACAGCAGAACTTCTGGAATCAAGTTGCAGAGAGGAAGGAGTGATGAGCAAAGGGGTCAAGACCATGTTGGGGAAAACCACAGAAATAGTTGACCTGAGCAGGTGTGAGCTCAGGAACCCCAGTCTGATAGCTGGAGGACTAAAATAGGGTGAACCAGGCCACCTGAACAGGGGTGTCAGTTGGGAATCCTATGCAGTAGGGCCTCTGGCAGTGGAACCAGTATTTATCCCTAGTGCACTAATGGGTTTTGGGAGCCCATTCCCTAAGGAGGGATACTCAGCATAGACACATGGGGTGGGGGGAGGCTAGGCCCTGTGCCAAATGATGTGTCAGACTTTAATAATCCCTCATAGGAGGCCTCATCCTCCCTGGGGAGTGGATCGGGTGGGATGGGAGGTGATGGGGGACATAGGAGGACAGGAGAAAGAGGAAACTGGGATTGGTATGTAAAGAAAGATTGTTTTCAATTTAAATAAAAATTTATTTTAAAAAAGTAAAATGTGGCTTGGGAGATGGATTAGAGCATAATGTGAGTGCATAAGCATGAAGATATTTGATCAAACTCTTAAGTGAGAAAAACAAAATAAAGGTTCATGCCTGTAATCTCAGCACAGGGGACAGATCCTTGCAGATCTCTGGAATGGCCAGCTTCTATTTCCAAAAGAGATTCTGACTCAAAGAGAAAGTGAAGAAGAGATAAAAAAAAATCCTATTGTCAACCTCTGCCTTCTGCACAAGGTAAACCATGAAGACAAATGTACACACATATATTCCTACATCACACACACTAAACATTCCCACATGATCAGGCACACATGACAACAACCATAGGTTGTGGAATCCCAGGAAGAATAATAGAGATGAACTATGTTGCTATTTATACAACAGTGTAAATGAACTGGAGACAAAATGTACTGTACCTCAATAGCAGATAAATAAAATGAATATTTTAATGTACTGATAAACTTTATAAAGTCTTTAGCAAAGTATTACATATAATCCTAGTCTTAATCCCATTGTCAGTCATCTGTGCTTTCTCTCTAGTTTCAGTAAATACTATTGTTTCTAGTCTTGTGAATTGCTAGTAAACATTTTGAAATGTAGATTTTTTCTGATTCTTTTCTTTTGTTTTCTGTGTGGCCAAACTCTTTCATTGTTGTAGAAATCATTGTAACTAACTTTACATTGAATTCTGTTTTTTTTTGTTTGAATTTTAACATTCTCTGTATTTCATATTTATACAATTCAATTAAATAAAAGCTGAAGTGTATTTTTATTCTTAACTCCTTTAAATATTTTCATACATTTTTATTCTACATACACAAACTAGACTCATTGTCAGTTAGATCTACTTGTATCCAAATTGGGCTCCTATTTGTTGAGGTATCACTGACAAAAAATAAATATTTAATATTTAACCTGTGGCTTGTTATGTCTATACATGCATGTGGCCACAACTAAGTTGATTAGCATGCCTATCACCTTTTATAAGTGGTTAGAACATTTAAATTCTAATCTGTTAGCAAGTTTCATGTTTATTCAGTACACTTAAACCTTTGTGTCTCTGGATCCTGCTGCTTCAAAACAACCACACTGAAAATATTCGTAGAAAGCTTCATTTCTACTGAACATGTCAGATGTTTTTCTCTTGTCATTCTGAACAATAGAATACATAGCTGCTTACATAGAAATGAACTTGTTTTAGGTACCATAGCAATAGAGAAATGATTTATAGTATCAGGAGAATATGTGCCAGACAAGCAAAATTGCTTCAGTATTTAGTACTGAAATAAGAGAACTTGTGGATTTCATTCTATGGGGCTGTTCTGAAGTCAACACTCATGGGCAATTAAGAACAATTGTATGTACTTAATGCTATCCAGATCCATAGCATTCTATCTGTCTGCCTTCTTGCCTGTCAGTCTAAGTTCCTGCCTGACTATCATTCTGTCTGTCTGCCTGGCATCATCCTGTCTGCCTACTTGCCTGTAACAATAATGATGGTACTTATTAATCTCTGCCACAGAAGAACAATTTGCCTAGGTTTCCCCTGGGAGTCCCCAGTTCAAACCTATACATGACAATCAGTCATGGATCTTGAGAGTTTTCTCATTCTATGTAACTACACCCCTGCACCTTTGACCAGCAGCTTCCCATGTCTCTTTAGTATCACCTACCCCCCATTTTTCGAAGATAATAAATCCATTTTAAAGATGTGTAAATAATGATGGCAGGAAGAGTCACTGTGTCAAAGCACTCCCTGCCCAGCATGATAACCTGAGTTTGATCCACTGGTCCCACACGGTGGAGAGAACTGAACTGTGGAAGTTGAAGTCTGACCTCACACGCTTGCTGTTTCAGATGAGGACACCAGCTCCCAGGACTGCACCCAGTGTAGTGAAAAGAATGCCTTCTCAGACTAGTGAGGAACTTAAAAAAAGATTTCTTCTCTATTTTTTGGCTACACTTTTCTATATGAGGGTAAATAAAGAGACATACACATTCTGATGGTAACAAGAAAAAAAGGAACAAGCACTTGCTTTCCTCATGGTAACCTTGTCTTTTACTTCATCTTATGTAATCTCTCTTTCTTGACAATCTCTCTACACAGTTACATCCCTTTACATAGTTGTGTATCTCTCTTTACATACATACAGCTTTCTCCTGCTTAGCCATACATCTCTACACACAGTTACATTTCTTTTCACATCTTTCTCCCCAGATACATCTACCTTTTACCCAGCCACACATCTCCATACACAGTTCCACTGATTTTCACAGTTATAGTCTCCACACAGCTTCACGCTTTGTCTTTACACAACCACATCTCTTCTCCAGACAGTTACATTCTCCACACAACCATATACTTTTCCTTCACATACATATCTACTACATACACATCTCTCTTCTATACAGCTATATCTTCTATATCTCTCTATCCACTCAGCTACTTCTTTCCATGCTTCTCTCTCTTTCTGCACATTCAGCTACATCTTCCTTCAGCGCACACACACACACACACACACACACACACACACACACACACACACACACACACATCATCATCATCATCATCATCATCATCTCTCCTACTTCTCCCTACAAGTATCCCACTTCTCTCCCCATCACACATCTCCTTTGACAGCAAAAGCCTCTGGGAAAATATGAATCACATCTTCATGATCATGGACCTCTTCCTGAGTAAACAATAAGAAACAGAACTAAGCTCATCACACAGTTTCTCTTAGGCTAGTGAGGTTCACTGACCAGCCAGTGAGCAACGTAAGCACTTGCTGAGCAGCCCATGGTTCCCAGATAGAAAGTGACATTGAAATTCAGGATTTATATAATAAACAGTTAGTTGGCTGAACCTTGTGGTTGGGGAGTATGTGCAGAAAGTCCATATCTGAGATAGGTATGTCTACTGAAGTCACTTCATGCTCTGAACTTGAATAAGCAAAATATCTCAGAAATTGACCTTGAATATTTGTCTCTAGGGGCAGCTAGATCTGCACCTCCAAGGACAACTACTTTTCTTTGAATTTGTTCTGATGTCTAAAATTAGCTGTCTTTGTGACTGAGAATATTACAATTTCTTATGCAGTCTGAGAAATGAAAAATGTGCTGGTATTATTTCTATTCATCAGAATTATACAGTTTAGGCAGAAATCATCTTCCTGACCAAACACAGATGTATATGTGCCCAGTTGATGGAATATTTTCACACAATTTATCAAACAAGTAGTGGGAGTTATATTTATGGTGACTTTTAGTGGCACATGAGAGAAATTTCAGCCAGAGACAGTTATGTACAGCTAGTGACCCTACAGTCTTACCAAGTGGAGATCCCTATCAGAAAGTCCCTCATGTGGTAGGTTGTCCTGTTGAATTCTCACATGATTAATTTTCTGTTGGCCTGCAGCACCTTGTCATGGCACATATGTGCCCATACACATTAACATATTAAATAAATAAATCTAAAATTTAATACAAGCAAAATTACCATGTTTTCCATGTCCAGAAATTCAACTTGGTTCATTTCTAGTATAACAAGGAAATATTTAAGAATGCTTATGTGCTTGTCATATCTTTAATTTCATTAATTTTGGATCTATATTTATTTATTTAAGTGTGGTACACTGTATGTATGTACAAGTTTATGTGTATACACATGCATGTGCAGATATGCATAATAGGCTTATATATTTGCAGTTCAAAGTTTTAGTGTGTGTCACCATTCACATTAATTTGAAACAGGGTCTTTCAATGGCACAGAAGTCATATTAGGTTAGGATGGCTGGTATTGTGGATTTACTCACTTTGTCCATCAGCCCACCCAGTTTGGATAATAGAGATGAACACAATCATACCTGGCTTTATGTGTGTGTCCTGGGGATCCAAACTCAGTTTTTATGCTTTTGTAGCAGATTTCTTTACCAGATGAGTGGTTTATCCTGTTTTCTTTGATATTTTCTAGGATATTGGTGAAAATATTGGTTCATACCATTTATGCAATAATTTTTATTATGAAATGATTTTTCTCATTTGATGTCCATTTTAAACTTTCCATAATGACTATTTCTATGTATTTAATGCTATTTTGTTTTCTAGTTCATTCTATTTAGATCTTTTTCTTCAACAACAACTATAATTTTACATTTCATTTCTACAACCCATGAGAGAGTTTTGTACTTGCATCAGTTTCATCCCAGAGATAACTTCCTTCCCAATGTTACTTTATAGCAAATTGTATGACCAAATGCTTAATGAAAATTGTATTTCCAACAATCTACAAGGAAATATTCATGCCTGACACTCCCGGAAAAGATATTCCATTGCTTTTATTTCATTTTCTAAACTCTTTTCATTCACTGACAAGACTAAGAAAGCTTAGGAATTTCCTTCTTTTCCAATTGAAGGAGAAACACTATTCCAACTTAGCTTTGCATGAGTATATGCTGCAGTGCTATAGAACAAGTTTATCTGCATCATTTTGTTAAATGAATGATTGGAAATTACTTGTTTCCAGTATGGAACTTACATTTAACAAGGTTTATTCATGGTCTTATAACTTACATTTCTTGTTGCTCCATTTGAGTGAGAAATCTACTAATGTACAATACTTTTAGGGAAAAAAGTAGATAATGGGAAGCATTTTCTGAAACATAGCTATAGAAGCATGTCCTGTACCATTAAACGTTTTCTCTTTCTCAGTAACCCTCTTCTACAGAGTTAAAAGTGCTAAACAGAAGTTGTTTATTAAATCAGGGTCTTAGGATGGAAGCAACCCAAGCTTGTAATGTTTGTGCTAGTCACACCACAGTGATACAGGCTATGTGCCCTCTTACCCAACTCCTATCCTCTTTCATTCTGTTACTTTCTACACTGAGTAGTGTAATACACCCAACAATAATATCTTGGGTGATTTTCATCACTTGAAATTCAGCATTTGAAATTGATTGGTGACTCCTGTATTCCTAGTGTTCTGCATACATGTTATAAATGGCCCTACAGACATACAAATTTCTCACCACTATCTCACTCCCATGCCTGCGATTTGGAACAGAAAATAAAAATTTCTTCAACTCAAATGACACAAAAATTTCAGTCAAGTAAAATGCCTTCTATGAACACATGAGTAAAATATGTGTGGTGCCCAAATAAAGTGAATGCCAGCTTTGGCTGGTGAGTTACGGATTCTCTCATTGAATATGTATGATTATTTCATTAGGGAGAAGGCAGAGCAGCAGATACACATTGTTTCTAACAAAAACTTGAAATTTTCCCCAGGGAACCTTCAAAATAGTTGTCTATTTGGGGAGAGGGCAAAAGAAAAATGAAAAAGACCATCTTTTAAAAGAGTCATAGTTATTTGACACAGAAGCATCCGTGATTAAAAGCAACCAGAACTGGCTCTCTCCTCACTTAAGAATCATCACTAACTGCATAGTAATGATGGTAGATTCAGTATGCTTCTTCTAATATTTCTTCTGTCCTATAACTGCAAAGAGCATGCCTGTTGGAAAACAGGGAAATTGCTCATCAATATTTCCTTCCCTAAAAGCTGGCAAGATGAATAAGCAGGAACACAAACATAGTTTTCAACTTCCATTGCAAAACCTTTGTCTGAAAGCCTATATGCTGTCACTGTTTGCTGGATTTTATCATTGGACAAGAAGGACCACATGTGTAGGGTAAGGTAACAACTGGATAATTTCTACCAGTCTGTGCTGTCAGTGAATACCAAGAAAAGTCAGAATAAAGAGTTGCCCTGACTTCCTATTTTTATATCTGATCTTCAAATGTTCTACGATACAGAAAACATCTGCCTCTGCTACATAGTGTTGGATAGGAAAGCTATTTCATTCAAGCTATTACGACCTATGATACTGTGCCACATTATTAACTGATGTGATTTTCAGGGACATTAGAATATTGTCATTCCACCTATTTTGTGTGCTATCTGCCTTTGTTTCCATTTTGAAATTTACCAGGGATTTAATGATTAACCATTTATTATTGGAATTACTTTTCATCTTCATTTTAGCATATAAATTATTTGCCCTTATTTAAATATTTGATACTGAAATAATGCTAGATTAAATTTTACAGAAATAAACAAAATTAGCAACATTAAAAAATCATGTTTTAGAGAGTTGTTGAACACCAAGATATGAATTCCACTATTGCAAATTTAGGGATATTTTGCCATACTGGTCATTGTAGTTAATTTGTTCCACAGCTGTGTAGACTATTGGTTGCTTATCTCCCTTGCCAACTAGATTTGTGACTCCAGAATTCTGAAAATTAGTCCATTGGAAGGACGGCTTTAGTGTCAGATGAAACTTAGATGAAGTTCCTTGTCCAAAACACATGGTGTCCTCTGCAACAGGGACTTACCATCATCATCTGAGAGGCAACCATGAGCAACTCAAGTGGCATTATTTCATTAAAATATGCATACTCATACAATTACATGTTTTGTATGTAATTTTGGTTGAGAAAAGTACTGGGTTTTATTTCATACTTGTTTTCCTTGCTCCCTCCCTCTCTTTATATGTTGGCCTTCCTCAATTATCCCCATGACTAATAGCCTTCTAAAAAGATGAATACTGCCTGGAACAGACATCTAGACAACTATTTAGGGTTAGGGAGGTCATCAGTCTTAGACAAAGAATAAATCATCATAATTACTAAATGCATCCCCAGTACTTATCCTTATACCCACAGATAACAGTTGCTTTTATCTTTACTCAGGGGAGCTTCACTAGACAACAGGCAAAGACCGCTAAAGAAAGCCACAAATGCCAAACTGCAGAGAAAAAGTGAACATGGGGTGCTTAGTCCCACCAGAAAAATCAACAGTACAATCCGTGCACCTAATGCTCAGGGAATATCAAGGGATTTTAATATCAAGATGGATTTTAAGAACCATGGGACCAGGAAATTTGCTTAGATTATGTCTCCTAGAAATGGCAGGGCAGCTTCACTCCTGATACCTCAAAAACACAGCTGCCCTAACAGGACCTAATTGTGAACATACAAATAGGCATGATAACATGGAGGTGTGGATTTCATGGTCCCCACCGCTAGACAAAGAACTGAAAGGCAAGTGAGAATGCTGAGAGGAAGATTTAGTCAACCCCAGTGAGGCACTTCCTAATTGGTTGTTCAATACTAAGTGGTCAACCCTGACATAATTAATATACATACAATGACATACATACATACATGTATACTAAACAGATTCAGCGGGGTTGAATGTATATATTTATAAATATCTGACACATCACATTTCTGTTTAAGTATGCAAATATATGTAAGTATATGTATACATATAATGTATATTTATATAATATATTTACACAATAAACACATGCATATATTTATATAATTTATATGTGTTTTATATATTATGAATATAATATATACATTAAATACACACCAAAATAAAAACAGCCCATGAATTTGAGAGGGAGAGTTCATGGTAGAAATTAAAAGTAGGAAAGGGTGGGAGGAAAATGTATAATCATTAAAAATTTTAAAACATCACAAATAAGAAATAAAGGATTGTTAATCATGTTATTTCATTTACTTCTATTCATAACATTATTCAGTAAGGATAGAAGTCTAGTGGATAACAGTTTAAACAGTATTATGTAATATTAGGAGTAATTACACTTAACAATTGTTATACATTTCTAAATAGGATATCCAGATTTGCAGAAGAAATTTCATTTTATCTACCACCAAGCTGTTATGTCAGTTACTTTCAGATGTTAATTTAAACTTCAAAATAATAATATTAATAAATGCACAATACACATAGAAAATGAATGTGTAGTTTCCAGAAATATATATTTTATGAACTGAGCTTCAGGTCTAGCACTCAAATCCCTAATTCAATCTCAAATAATGTGAAGTATGTGCCAAGCAAGACGAGCTGAGAAACTAAGGGCCTCAAAATGCTACCAGTTTCTCCTGTAGGAACTAGACACTTCCCCACCCCCCAGTGAATAAAGAAAAGGATGAGTTCTAAAATTGGTCCAGAACAAATAGAATTCAGAAATGCTGAAACATGTACCATGCTTTTGCTCAGACAGCAATAAACGTGCAGAAATGAGATGGACAAGAGTTCTCAGGCTAGAGTGCACATCACACGGAACTGCCAAAACGGCTTTCTGAGAAGCTTGACTCTTTATAGTGCTTAAATATGTAAATAATTCAAGCAGCAAAAGGCTCAGACAGGTTCTTCTCCATGTTTAAACTTGTAAAATCTACACTATTGCTGTGCACATATTTTCCTTTGCAAGTCAGAAGACTATTTTTGAAAGAGCAGAAATGGAATTAATGCATGTAATTATTATACTAAAATTAGTGTAATTACAGCTCTCAATGTATGCATGACATATTTTAAGTAAATTAAAGGTGTGTATTTTACAGATAATTAGTCATCTTTATTACTAGAAGGAAAACTGAAAAAAGAATTCTTAGTCATAGTATATTTTGTCCTAATCATCTATCTTTCTTTATCTTCATTTAATTAGCAAAGACCAAGAAAAACATTGAGTACATGAGGAATCAAACTCATCAGAAGATACCCAAAATTTACAATAGAGAGATAAACTTTTAATAAAACCATCTAGTTATTTCTGCTTTATTTTTCACTCAGTCTTTGATTTATCTTCAGCATTTTTGTTAACAGGGCTCCCTTGGAGGCTATAGTAGTCCTGAGCATGCATGTTGTCAACTTATCTGCACCTACTGTCCTGGAAACAGCAACCACTCAGCTGAAAGAAACAAACCTCACATGATTCAAGGCTGCTCATCTAGTATTGTATAAGACACAGGATGTGCATCAGAGAAGTTTAAGTGTTTCAACACATATTATAACTGATTCTCTACAGCTTATCTACTTTTACTTTCTTATAGTAGTCTTTAAAACAGTTTTACAGAGTACAGTTAAATGAAAGCTACTGTATTCATTTTTTATTTAACAGTAAGTTCCATTTGTTTATATGTGCTATGAATTTAATTTTATGTCTTCCATATATATTTATTACTTGAAGAGCATATTATCAATAAATGCATCCTTACTATTATGATTTTACCAGGAAATCATAAAGCAAAAGCTTTTAATCTTTCACTGAAAAATATTTGTTCAAAATAATCCTAGACCACCTAACTACAATATTAGAGACATTTTTATTGGTTTCTTCATTAAACAAGAAATTAAAATACTAATTCTATGAAAACTTTGTTTCAAGAAAATCAATAAGTTTCTGTGTGAAAAAGTAAATAAAGGAAGAGTGTCGTTAATAACATAAAATTCTTTTAGCAGTGTTATTCATTGTTTTGCTTTTAAATTTGAAGCACTTTCATTAATTAAAGACCATAAAAAATTAATAATTGACCATAAAGTTAATTTCCACATATGATACCAGAATATTATTTCTATTATAGCATAATTAATAATAAAAATTCCCCTTAAACCATCAATAACATTAGGTTCAGATTGTATTTTAGAAATTCATGCTTAATTGGTTAAATTTTTGGTGATGAGAGCTCCTGCAGGGAATTGGAGACACACAAATATGTTGAATTCACACACAGTCCCAAACATGTGGTTGAAGAATCAAAGTTTACCTCTTTCTCCTCATATATGCTAACCTGCATGTGTTAGTACCTTCAAACATAAGACTATGATTACACATACGTTAGAAATAATGAGTGATGACAGATACAATATAGTAAAATAAAAATATCAAGTATGTAATGTTTACATATCTAGATTTTTAAGAATGGAATGAAGGACAATAATTTACAAAGACAAGAAATGTATGATGTTTAGGAAGAGAAGGGCAAATGCCACTTGACACTGATTTTCTTACATATGAAATTCATTCACTTACACAGTGACATTGTGGGCAGAATAGCATAACTTGCAGCCAATTTGTCCAGCATTACAGTGTGCCACCATCGGGTTTTTATTTCTTGTCTTCTTTTTGAAGGTTTATACCCCTGAATAATTTCGGTATTTATTTAGTATTTGGTGAGTGACTCATTCTCAGAAAAATAATAACAGCATAGGACTTAAAATATCTTCAGGAGAAGAGGAGGGATGCAGAGGACATGAGGGAGCAGAAAGGTTGAGTCAGGGGAAAAATAGATGATACCAAGAATGGAGATACCATAATAGAGGGAGACATTTTTGGTTTACAGAGAAATCAGGCACTAGGGAAATGCCTGGAGATCTACAAAGATGACATCAGCTAACAATCTAAACAATAGAGGAGAGGCTACCTTAAATGTCCTCTCTGATAATGAGATCGATGACTAACTTATATGCCATCCTATAGCCTTCATCCAGCAGCTGGTGAAAGTAGAAGCAGATACCACAACTAATCACCTAACTGGAAACCAGATTCAGAGAAGGACGAGTGAAGAGCAAAGGGGTCCAGACCAGGCTGGGGAAACCCACAGAAACAGCTGACCTGAACATCGGGGAATTGTTGCTCCCCAGACTGATAGCTGGAATACCAGCATGGGACTGATCCAGACCCCAGGAACATGGGTTTCTGAGAGGAAAACTCGGAAATCTACAGGCCCTCCCGTAGAAGTTCAATACTTATCCCTGGTATAGGTGTGGACTTTGGGAGCCCATTCCATATAGAGGAATATTCCCTGAGCCAAGACACAAGAGGGAGGGCCTAGGCCCTATCCCAAAGGATATAATAGATTCTGATGACACTCTATGGAAGGCCTCACCATCCAGGGCGAGCAGAAAGGATATGTGATAGATAGGGTTTTATTTGGGGGGAGGTTATAGGGGAGAATGGGAGGGAGAAGGGAACTGGGATTGTCATGTAAAACAATCCTGTTTCTAATTCAAATAAAAAAGTTGAAAAAAATAAATAAAATATCTTCATCATGATGTGACAACAGCATTTTTAATGGCACTGTAACTCCATGTTTTTCTTCATCTTTTGGTTGAAGTATGCTTTTCTACCTGTCTTGTTTTAATTATCTTTTTCTCAGAAGACACCATTTTTTAAAGTCTGGGCAAGATTGAACCAGACCAATTCATAAAACAAACAGCAGGGAATGTGGGCATGAAATGTGGGCATCTGATAGCCACAGAGAGAGGGATAGTTAGTTTTCCTTAATGATGTGAACCCTAGGTTGACCACATGCCTAGGAAGGTCTGATTCCAAGACAAACTAGACAAAACAAATTAGACTGTATGGGGCACAGCGATAGCGATGAAGAAAACTAAAAGTTGAGTGAGGTGGGATGGGAGGGTAAAGAGGGTAGCTATAATCAGAGCTGAGAGAGGAATGGATGCATTCATAATACATTGTATGAAACTGTCTAAGAATTAATAAAAATATTTTTTAAAGAAGATTCTAAGTCGCAAATGGCCATTTGGTTCCCATGCTTTTTTGTGGAGTTCAATGTTACACTGATTTGGGGTCAGAAGATTTCAATATTTTTTCTGTCACTCTTCTTCAAATCAGAGGACATAGAAGCATTTAAATTTAAGTTAAATAACTGTATAAAAACGAATACGCACTAATTTTTATTGAAACTCTAACTTTGAACCTGTCTCACTTATACTAAAATTGAGAAGCAACCTTTTCTTGTCATACTATGAGTATTAATCAAATGGTTCTTTGTCATATGGTCTTCAACAACCTGTGAAACCAGAAGTTGCTGGTACTGAAAGAGACTCTAGCCTAAGACTTTCAGGAATAAAGGCCAATTTGTTACCACAAGAGTCAGTGCATCTTTCAGAACAAGCTGGTCACCAATCAGCTGTGGTGGATTGTGGTTGTGTGCTACTTTCCTTACTCGCATAAAAACAAGTTGTCACTACCTTCAGTGCCTTTCTGTTCTCTAAAAGAGCATGTCAGATACCAGGTGTGAAGCTCATGGTTTAGAGTCGAATAATTTTCTCCTGCTTTCTGTATACGGAGGATTGTCTCAAATGTTAGCTTCCTCCTAGGAAAAATAATTATATTGCTACCTGGGAGAGAAACTTGAGAAAAAATTGGTGTAAGTTTCTCATTAATGTCACAGAATTTACAACTATATTTTAAGTACTAAGCTGAACTGTGGGTCAGCACTTATCATGCTGGCAGCTCAGCAACTGGGTGCTGGTCAGTATTATTGTTCATGCTGTGAGGTAATTTTGCACATGATGGATAGTTCATATACTATAAAGGACTTACCATTTTTAATATGGATATATCCTAAAATGCCCAGTGTAACAGATTTTGCCAGGAAAAAATGTCCTAAACACAATGCCTCATGTCAAGCATTAAAGATAAGGGCTGGCAGTTTGCAATAATTTACTTCAAAGGAGTATGTGTGTGTTTGCATGTGTGATTCTCACCATTCTCAAGTTTCTCTCCAAGGTAGTGATATAATTATTTTTCCTAGAGCCCATCCCACATGGAGGGATACTCCCTGAGCCTAGACACAAGGGGGTTGACCTAGGTCCTATCCCAAAGAATAAGACAGACTTTGAAGCCCTCCTGTGGAAGGCCTCACGCTCCCTTGGGAGCAGAATGGGTATGGGATAGGTAGGGTTGGGGAGGGTCAGGGGAGAAGGAGAGGGAAAGGGACCTGTGATTGGCATGTAAAATAATTTTCTTTCTCATAAAATAAAAAATGAGCTATCTTGGTTATTGATTAACAAATTAGAAAATTTAAACCCATGACCAAAAGCCTCTGGGTGTGAGAAAATAGAACAAGATGAGAATGGTATACAATGTTATCAAAGATAAAAATCATGATATGTGGGGAAATACAACCAATCTTTGCTGTTTCCCAATACATGAAGCACCTTGTCTATTTAATCATCCTGCCATTTTCTTTGTAATTATACAACTGCAATCATATTTCAGTTCTTGATGTGAAAGGATTCTATTTTACCCTGTCAGTTCTAAGTGCCTTGCAGTGATAGCATAGTTCACTTGACCCAATGCCATAGGTTTTCCTTAGTGCTCTCAGGTCGCACAGTGATAACGTCCATCATTCCTGTCAGTGAGATTACTGGGAATTATAGGACTCCAGTCTGTGATTTATTTTTTGTAACTGTTCCCTTGATGGTACTCCCATATTTTCAAAGTGGTTAGCCTGTGTATTTTCATCCCTTCTGCATCTGTTTTTTTTTTTTTCAATTACACATTTCCTCCCTCCATTTCCCTGCTAAGGATAATGCAGCCATGCCCATGCAGTTTATTTAATTCATCCCTGTTCCTCACTTCTCTTTTCCTGACTGCTATGGAATCTCCTTTCTTTTTTGTCCTCTATTTCATCCTTCATTTTAACCCTAGAGGTTATTTCTTATTTTATGTTAGAAGTACATGCTGAAAGGCAAGTGGAATTCTTGGTAATGAAAGTGCTCAATCGTGACATTTGTTTGAATCACTTGTGAAATAAATCTTTTGAGTCATGTTTAAGTACAAGTCTGAGGCTAAAATGAAAGCCATGGCTAGGTTTTCTAATTCATTGTATGCACAACCAAATGGAAACTGTGACTAGTGAGGTAGGTAATTGCAATGCACAGGACACTCATTATTATAAACAAAGTAAAGGAGGATAATTTGGACAAGATGGAGAAAATATTCTGCTATAACAAAACTAGCATCAGCTAATTTATGATGAATGTATATTTATTCCTCACATTTTTGAATACTAAGAAATAGTCATTTGAGTGGGAATGATTTATGATCGCACCCATGAATGATCCCTCTTTTTACAGTGTTATCACATAGGAAAATACAAAAGGATGGACATCTCTGCTATAAGATTATTAGTCCCACTAAAAGTATTGTGTCCTAATACTTTTCACCTCTTTTTCACTCAATATTCATCTTGAGTATTATATGGTGCTGGTGACTGAACCCAGGGCTTACTGCACTTTATATAAAATGCTCTAACCCTGACCTACCTTCCTATCCTATGCCATTAAGACTAATAAACTAAAATGCTCACTTTTTAACATTACCATACTACTGTCAAGAGCAAGAAAAAATATTCAGAGATACAATGAAATCAAATAGGAGGCATATAAGTCAAAATATCAGTAAGTGCACATGGGAAATTACTGCCAAGGTTTTGAGTAGTTGGAAAAGTTTTTCAAATCAAATGGATGTGGAGAAGATCTAACTTTTACGTCTTCAGGCAATTAATAAGAGGATAGATCATGAGGAAATGATAACCTGATCATGAGAAGTTTTACATGTGATATTCAAGTTTGAGATTTCTTTTTCTTTGTAAATCATGAATCTGTAACCAAAGTATTCAGAGGAGAAGATTATCTGCTATATAAAGGTGCCCATTAGGACTGTATGGAGAGAGATCAGAGACTGCTGAAGTTGGATTATAATCATACAGAGAATTAATGAGCATTCCCCACCAAAGCAGTGAGTCTCATAACAGAAATGTCATAAAAAAATAGCCTATTGCCTAAGAGGAGATATTGTTACAACTTGATCATTAAAACTTGATTGGGCAAAGAGGGCAGACCACAGGGAACTGATCAGGTTTCATACAGAGGATGAACCCCAAAAAGTTTAATCAGATATATTTAATTTACAGCATACCTGAGAAAAGGTTAAATACTACTATAGAATAATAATTATCTATAGATTGTTTCTTTTTGATAGTGAAACATAGCTTTGAAATGAGATGCTATGGTATATATACTCATTCTGATTGAAATTATATATGTATATATGTATGTATGTATCTATGTATGTATGCATTTGAAAAATTGAAAGACTAAGAAACTTGTTCAAAGTCACCAGATTTTGACCCTTCTTCAGGGACCATGTATGTTTCTCTTAGGGTCCTCCTTGTTTATTAGCTTCTTTGGCAGTGTGGATTGTAGGCTGGTAATCCTTTACTCTATGTCTCAAATCTGAATATGAGTGAGTACAATGATGGTGAACAGAATTTTAAACTCAATTTGTTTTTTCCTAAAGTGTATTTGAATTTTAGCCACAGGCTGGTTGCAGAGATTGTTTACGTTGCAATGGAACCAGGTAAGACAAAGTAAAGCCAAATTCTGGCCTATGGTCCAGGAATGTGACATTGAATATGAAAGATGTTTGAAATCTGAAACTAAACTTTGATGAGCTATGTTTTAATGAATCAATGAGAATTTCTGATTACTAGGAAGCATGCTGTCAGAAAGAACTATGTCTTCTTACGTGTAATCAGGCACTGCCATTGTGAAACTGGAGAAAATAACTTCCTTTGTGGGCATGTCTATGGAACACTCTCACAAGTGTAAGGTGATTGACATGTGAATGCTAAATTCTTACTGGAGCCTACAGCTTTTATTTTATACTACCTGCAATTTTTTGAGTAAATGAATACATTCTGGTGACTTGAAATACTTTCTGTCACTATTTTTGGTCATGGGAAATGACTCATGACCAAAAGAATGATTTCATTTTTTACTAAAAATTATAATATTTAATTCCAAAATGAATAAGAAGTTATACCAATAAGAAACAGTATTGAAAAACCATGAGGCTGTACTCTAAGTACTGTAATAAAATATGAGGCAATTTATCATGCTACTTTACAAAATGTGCATTTTCTTTTCTATTTTAGGCATGCTTTCATGCTTCCTTAAAGTTTCATAACTCTTACCTAATGCAGACCTATATTTATAAATGCATATCTGATAGTCAGTTATTTTGAAAACTAACTGTGGGTTTCCCCCTATTTAAATTCTTCCCACTATTTTGCTAATAATCCTGTTTAGGCTAGAGCTCCCCATAAGTAACCACTACCAGAAGTTGTACTGGTACTTCAGAAGATGAAAAGGACTAAGGAGACCACTCTTTAACAAGTCCATATTTGGGTAATTCATGCTAAAATTGCAACTTTCTTTGGTAAAATAACAAAAGGAACACTCTGTGAACAGAAATTTTGATGTGTCTGTGAACTCCGGTTTGTATTGTACTCATCTGATACTCACTATGAAAAGATATCATAGAAGGAGAAAATCCAAGAAACTGATTGAATTTAGTATAACCTGAGATCATGTCCAGATAACCCAATGCATAAAAGGGCCTATCTACCTATACCCAATCCGTCAAACTATAAACAAGTGAGGAAATAATGAATGAAAGAAAAATTTCTTAATATATTTTTTTAAAATAATAGTGACAGCACGAGGCCTATTTGATGCACAGGACTGGAGCAATAGTTGGTATATGAACATCCCAGGTCTGTAATACTTCTCTGACAGCACATTCCAGTAAGTCAAACTTCTCAACTCTTGTTTCTAGGTACATTTTATGACAACAGAGAAGAAAATGCATAAAACCATCAGGGAACTCTCACTATTCTTTAATTTTTTATGGAAACTGAGAATGGGGATGGGTTTAGAATATAGCAAAGAGGTAAATAACACCCTCAATACCAAGAAACAAACTGCTTAGTCTTGCCTGGCCAAAGTTTTTATTAAAGATTCCCATGTTCCTTAATAAAAATAAAGTAAAGTGAGCATCAAAAAAAGTTCTAGAGTTTGATCTTGGCATAAAGTGTGAGTTTGGTAACATTTTCCTTACTACTTTAAACAAGATATCCAGTCATATTTGACAAGTGATTATGCCTAAATTAATTCTTAGTTAGAAGTAAATGAAGTGAATGTAACACCACTAATACCATGTCATAACTACCTGACTTCACTTATGTAATTTAACAGGAAGATTTGTCTGAAACTGCTCTACACTGACACTATATAACCTCTAATTTTATACAGAAGTTTTCCTGTCCTTTTAATTCTTTCTGAGTTTGTAATTGTCAGAGGCATTGGAATGGAAGTAGGTTAACTTATCCTCTGGTATCTACATTTCAGAATCTCCTTGGTAAAGTTCAGACAAGATTGGGCACATCCATCCCCTATACCCCCTAAAGCAATCAGGAGAGAGAGCCCTGTACCTTGCCTGGGAAAATCAGTAGAGCTGCTCCCAGCAATTTGATGGGGACTTGGGTCAGAGGGCCTGAGAGAAGGAGCATTGGCCAGACTCCTTGCTGTAGGATGCATTGGGTGAGCTAGTTGAGGCACTGCTTGAGAGCTCATTTCAGTAGTGAAGATGAGGGAATGCTGGAAGTTTGACCAATCCAGCTACCACCCAGGCTCAGAACCCACACATTTTCCTAACATCTGTCAGCGTCCTCAATGCTTTCATTTAGTTTATTTTCTAGTGTCTATTCAATGACTGACAAATGTCTATCTTTCCTAACAGATTCATTAAGTTTGGTAAACAGGCAAATCTTTTTGCTACACACACAAAAAAAATTAATTGAAAGGTATGCATTAATATTAATTAGTCTACCCAGATGAATTTTTTCCCACATAGACGTGAACTCAGAATGTTTAAGAGAGCATTTAATGGCATTTCATTGAGGCCAATATTCTAAATTGGGAATGGAACAATCATTAAAAAAAATAGTCTCCTTTTTTGAATTTCTGTTGTAATGGCGTTGACAACTGTGGCTCGAAGCAAAGAAACAGAAATAATTTACAGCATTCAGAAAAGATCAAAGCCATGTTGAAAATAGTTGAAAGATGGGATTTTTCTTTTGAAAAATAACAGAGAGGCAAGTGTCCTTGATTTTTAATACCACATTAAACATCTATGTCAACTTTTTAGAAGAAGCTTTAAGTGTAATTGTTCATGTAGAATGATAGAAATCCCACACAATGATCTTAAATGCTTTTGATACTTAATACAAAAAAAAAGTGTGTGATAACTCACCAGAGCAGATTCACCTGAATTAAAATGTAGTTACTGAGAAGGTCTTTAACTCAATAAGTACAGATAGCAGTCAATATTCATGGATTCTGTTCATTTCAGCTCATGGTGTTTCAATTAAACATTACTTTATTCAGGAAAATATGGTGTCAAACACATATATGCATATATATGAATTTTTCTTATCAATTTGTTTAAAAAATGGAGGTTTAGTTTATAAAATATGTATGTAGCTTTGATACTATTATCTAAGTATACTTGGAACCAGGTACTCCTATACACCAAGGTATAACTGATATTACTTCTTAAAATCACTTTATCTATTTAATGAGTAAAGGAGTTTTAGGGAAAATGGCATTGGTAAAGAGTATTTGTAGAGATTGTATGAGAAATTCTGCTAAGCAAATAAATGCAATGTTCTTTCTATCAAAGTATTCATCGGCCACAACCAGAAATACAAAACAAACAAGTACTTTTATAACATAGCTTTGTTTTCTATATACTTCACACATTAAATATATCATTTAGTCATTTCTTCCTTATAATCCTTAAGTATTTCATAAAAATTGCCTTTCTCTCCATTAGTAATGCATATGGTATGCAATCACAATGTGCCCTGATTTGATGTTTTGACCATTAAAATAAATATTATAAATATAACTTGAGTACTTCCATTATTTCATTTCTTAGAATGAATTAAGACAGTTCTTTTATCCATTCTTTGAGCACAGCATAGCAAGTCAGTCTTTGTGTGATGAGTTATCTGTCCATCATGAATGCTCAGCATACCGTTTCAGTTTTGCGCTCAGATTAAATAAAAACTCAAGCTCTATTACAGGTATTTCTAACTTATTTTTGTTTCTATTTTAAGACCAGATCCTCACATTTGTACAGCTGAAAAATAAGTTGGGAAATTATCTGTCAATTTGCTTGTAAATTCATTGGTTTTCTACATTTTAGTCTCTCTCATGTATATATATCCATTATTTGACCTTCTCAGGTATTGTGTCAGAAACATGTACACATTTCTAAATAAGGCACCCTTCATAGTGAAATCAGGGAGAAATTTTCCTGTTCTTCTGTGTTCAAATTACTTAAAATGCTTGTGACATATCATTTATTATGGCAAACATCAGACTTCGAGATTTCAGTAGCTAAAATGTAAGGGCAAAATACTTGCCTGTCTCAAATCTTTCTTCTGCCTCTGCCTCTCTGCCCCTCCCCCTTCCCCTCTTGAGAGACAATGAAATTGAGAGAACTATTGTTATATCACTTAAACTCTGCCATCAATTATTTGTGCTTTGCACTAGTTTTAGCTAATATTTTTCTTTAACTAAAAACCTCCAATTTCATATAATTCAACACTTAAAATTGTATGTTTTTCTTTCATTTAAAATGATAGAAACATGCAATACATTTAAAATTATTGTGGTGTGTGTGTGTGTGTGTGTGTGTGTGTGTGTGTGTGTGTGTGTGTGTGTGTGTATTTCATAGCCTCTATTTTTGGCTGTGTTTCTGAACTGTTCTAACAATAGTTCAGGTCTTTAACTACTTTTTACCTGAAGTAAAAAAATAATAACATTTATAGTTTGTTACTAATGAATTGCCTTTAAATCTAAAGATAAAATAACATTTTCTGATCTATTTTAAGGTAAGTCAACTTATCATCACCAGGACGGGAAGTACACTACCTACAATCACCACATTTTAGAGAAAACATGATAATTATTCTATGACTTATATAATACCTCCACAGGATTCTTTTAGCATTGACATGTCAGAAAGCTAATGAAAAGCAAAATACAATAAATCAGGACAGTCTCCTGGTACAAACATAGCTATACTTTTATTTATTAAAATCTGTTCACAGAAGTAGAAAATAAAGTACTCTCTGTGGGGTTTGTGGTTTATTCCAATAACTGTCTCTATCAGAACCAATGGTATATTAAAAATAGAACCTCAGCAGCAGGGCCTTCTCTCTTGTGAGAAACTCTTGAGCATTGGACACAAAAAACCTAGTCTCTTGCCTGCGTTTCCTACAAAGGCCCAGGATCATTTGGCTTGAGGTCTCACCAAAATCCTGGCATGTGATTATTGTGCATTTAGTATTTACAAAAGGGACCAACATAATTCATATTACAACATATTATAAAAAGGATCCAGCAACTCTATAGAAGTCTCATTCCTTAATAAGGCACCTTCCGTATTTAGAGCAGTTTAGAAATTTTCACTGGTCCTCCATATATATGTTTCCCTTAATGGCTGATGAATAAAACATTGTTTGGCCAACAGCCAGTAGAGGCAGGAAGATAGGCAGGATTAGGACATGAGGAGAATGCTGGGGAGAGATTCTAAGAGAGCCCACCAGGAAGAGACACCATGGGTAAGTAATAGTCATAGTCATAGTCATAGTCATAGTCATAGTCATAGTCATAGTCATAGTCATAGTCATAGGTCCAGGCATTCTCCAGTAAGCCAAGACCATGTGAAAGTACACAGATTAATAGTTATGGGTTAATAATTAAGACAGAATTAGACAATAAGAAACCCTAGCCTTTGGCTATCAGTTTATAAATTAACATATGTCTCTGTGGGACCAGACTGGAAAAAAAAAAAAAAAAAAAAGCTCTAGCAACATTTCGCTGTCTAAATTACGTAAAATATTTGTGACATATCTCTGTTATGACAAACATCACTTAGAGTTTTCTATACCTAAAATGCAAGAAGAACAAAATACTTGACTGTCTCAACTCTCTCTCTTCTGCCTGTCTCTTAGCCCCTCCTCCTTCCTCTCTTGAGAGACAATCTGATGACACAATAATTCTGTCTTTAAAGAAAATGTGGTGGTTCAAGTTGAGCAACTAATGGTGAGGTCTACCTTTGTGAAAAGTGGACCTAGGACAGACCTAGAGTCCACAAAATAGCAAATGTCAGCAAAGTGTGCCCAGCTCCTCTTATTTACTATAATTAAGAAACAACAGGATTCAACTTTCATATGGGCTACAACAATGTAAGAAATTTTAAGTATTCTATCAAAATTTGAGCCACATAACTGGTTCATATCATCAAAATTCAAAACCCAGTGGTCTGGAACGCTGAATCATGCCAAAGATGACTTAAGTTTTGATTGCAATTATTCTTATTTTTTAATCTGTGGATCCATTTAGATACTGGAAAATTCTTCAGGTATTTAGGAACAAATAAGGGTGGTTAAATGTCTTCTTATGCACAGTTATTTTTATGAAATTAAAATGTTTAATTATTTTAATGAAAATTTTGCTTGTAAATTGAGATGTGTTAATAATGTAAGACACACACTTCAGTCAGAAATAATAAGAAAATAGATAGTGGCATGTATAACATTAAAATTGTATGGTTTATACATATTTGAATTATTAATTGAGAATACTTTTGACCTATTAAGTAAATACCATTATAATTGATCTAAGCTACTACTTTTAATGATATTTTAATGTTGATATGAGAAAATTTAGAATTTTTTCATTCTTTCTTGAATTTTAAATATTTTATTCAAATATATCTATGTTAACTTTTTAACACATAAATTAAATTAAAAGATAGTTTGCATCAATTCTGAGGACTACAACATTAATGGCTTATTGTTCTCACACTACAAAACATTCAACTTTTCACATGTTCATTGAATACAAGACATTTTTTGAAGTTCTATCTAGGATTGATGTGCTCAAATTGAAAAGTACCAAAGATGTAAAATACAATGGCTAAAATAAGTTAAGAGAAAAATTTTGTTAAGTTACTTAAGACACTTAAAGAAATCCAGCATAGTATATAGTAATCTTTTTTCTTCCTTTTTTTTAGGAAAACAACTTCTTTTTCATACAATTTAATAAAGTTATTTTCAGGCATATTTTTGAGCATCCTTTCCTCTTCTCTGGACATCCCCAGCTCTTTGATGCACTCAACATTATGTTCTCTCTCTGTTTCTCTTTTTATTTTTATTTTTCGAGACAGGGTTTCACTGTGGCTTTGGAGGCTGTCCTGGAACTAGCTCTTATAGACCAGGCTGGTCTCGAACTCACAGAGATCCGCCTGCCTCTGCCTCCCGAGTGCTGGGATTAAAGGCATGTACCACCACCACCCAGCAATCTTTCTCTTTTTAAAGGATCATAAAAATTAAATCAAAACAAGTAATCAAAAGAACCCAATATTATAAAAAACTAAAACAAAAGAAGAAAAGTTCAATGAATTTGCTACATTCAGTTGAGAATATTAGATAATAATAAACCATTTGCTGTTTGAAATGCTGATTGTGTTAAGCCCTTTAACGTCTTCAAAGCATAATATTTTAAGACATTAAGTCATATCAGTTTTACATAAGGAAACTGACAACCTTGCTCTTATCACCTTTCTTGTTGCTCTTGTAGTCTCATGCAATCAATTCAAATGGAACCCATTCTCTGTTCACACAGATGTAATGTAACACTATAGAGTGTAAACTTATTTTGCAACACCTCAACAATCCTTGACTGCAAAACTAGGTAAGCAATGTCACTAGATTTTCTAGTGGGGTTCTAACAGTACAAAGAAAGAATATGAGATAAATTTTAAGATGACAAAAGATGAACCAAAACCTCTGAAAATAGGCAAATACTGAATAACATAAACCATGAGAAAGATTGTTCCTAAGAAGACCCAAAAAGGTTTAAGGCAAGTGCAGAGGGGAATGGAGAAAAGTGTTTCCTAGAACAATGAAGACTTCCTTTAGAAATCTGTGCTTTTGGGAATTTCATTACTCTCTGAAAGTGCAACCATTTACTTCTACTATTTTGTCCTTAAATCTCTGTTGCAGGCTCACCAAGCTGTTATTTTCAAAGACCAAATAAGTATTGTAGAGTTGAAGGTCAAACTGCTTCTGGTGCTATTACTTGTCTGCTGATGTGCTTCAAAAAACAGCCTGTGAAAAACCACCAATAAATGGGTTTGACTATGTTCCAATAAAACGTTACTCAAAGAGACATTATATAGAGGTCAGCATAGTGGTTCATGTCTGTAGCATAAACACTCAGGAAGCTGAAACAGGAGGACTGCACAATATTGAGGCCAGGTCAAACTACATGATGAATTTAATGTCAGTCTGGGCTACAGTATGTTTATTTATTATAAATAAATAAATAAATAAATAAATAAATAAATAAATACTAGTAGTGCTGATTACACCATAAAGACATAGGAGAATAAATGCCACTTCATGTTTTGAACACCTGATTGCTCCAATTTTATTTCCACTTATCATCTGCTTGTTCAATTTATCTTCTAAGCATAGTGGATGTCTGTTGTTTTGGCTGCCTGAAATCAACTAGTTTTCTTCTCTGAATAACTCTTTAATGTTATTTAGGACATATGGCTTCAAACCAGTATGTGTGCTTTTGGTGGCTGTTAATAAAACACAGAGAGGACAAGATGAAGCAGGGGGACACCAGCGCTAGCAATACTTACTACAGGATGTTTGTGAATCCCTCCAGAGACCAAGCTCATCCTCCTTTGCCAAGCTTGATATTTATCTGCTGTATTTTGGTTCCTGTATGAGGGAGGATTGCATGAGAATAAATCCCACACATGATCTAGGGATAGAATGAGGCTGAATTCTGATGGCATTATTTAAGTTTCAGGACCCATCTGTGTGTGTAACAAGGAAAATTTCAATTATGTGAGACAATGTGTTTCATTTTTGCTTGAGTTAAAGTTAGTTTTCTGGCTTTTGCCTCCAAAAAGTACTGACAAGAATGCATTGAGAAATTACTATTATATTCTAAGGCTTCTAATACCAGCCTTAGGTAAAAACTTTGTATTTGAGCTTTGTTTCTCAATAAATATATTTAGGAAGACAAATATTTTAAGTCTTCTTTCATTCCCATATCCTGATCTAGGCAGCAGTAGTCATTTGAATGCAAGAAAAGTAATGGAGTCATAGATGTATTCAGAGATCATCAACTAAAATGCTCCATTTTGTCTGTCTCATTAGGAAAGTTACTTGAATTCCCTAAACAATTTCATCTTATATCATGATTATCTCTGAGAGAAGTATTATCCCAGTGTGAGAATACCAAAGTCACAAATGTAGCAATATTCTTCTTTAACGATTTATAATGCCTTATGTTCGTTAATTACAGAAATACAATGCATGTGACTGTTAAACATTAATTGTCTTTACCTAAATACACATAATGGCTTGGCATTTTTTCTACATCATATACAATCTAGTACTTTATAAGGAGGTGATTTATTGGGGTCAATTTAGAAGAAAATAAAAATTGATCAACATGTAGAATCTACTGAATAATTTTAAAAGGAGAATCTATTATTGAATGTAAATTTCATATATGCTAGCCTGTCTTATGACCATCTTTTTGCTAATTTTATTTTCCAGTACTGGGCTGCAGTTTAAATTACAGTAGAGTTGTGTATCATTAGTTTTTTTTCCAGTGTAAAAACTATTACAGTTTTGTTCTTCATTTTGAAAACTATCAGTATGCTAGTTGAATTAAATTCTTTCAAGATATATTCAGATATTCTAACTACAATTGTGTTATAAAGACTTGGGAATCAAATGCTACAATTCTGAATAGGTGAGATAAATACTCCCATTGCCTGATAACTAAGTGTTCTCTCCCTCATGTCTTCCAGTGATGGAGAAAACACAACATAAAATAAAACCTAGGTAGAAAAATTATTCTGAGGAAGTATAATCCATAGATGAGACCAGCTAGTGGACACTAGTAACTACATCACTCCAGAGGATAACTTCCATGCCAGAATACTAAGTGTTTTTTAGGATTTGACCATGGGTTGTATAAGAGTGGGGCCACTTAAACACTAAGTCTATGAGGTAATTAATTGAAGGCTGGGCCATAAATCCTTATTTTCACTCAGCAATTCCAGTGAAAGACTTTAGAGATGGTTGTGCCAAACTTAGGTCAATCTCAGCATCCCAAATGGAAAGGCCAAGAATAGGACTGGCACAGCGTCCACTGTACAGTGGCCTTCAAATAGAACACTTGACTAACACTCTTTACTGGACAACTTTTAATTGTTATTTCTTGGCTTTACAAAATTTAAAACTATCACCTAATCTTTGCGGTTTCATTTTTTATTTGTTTTACATATTTTAATGCTGCACTTCTGTTAAAAACAAAAACTATTCAATCAATAAATCAACAAATAAACTTACTGAAAATTTAGTCAAACCAAAAATACATCAAAGATCTATACCTCTTGATTAAAGAGATGAATTAAAACACACTTATGTTTCCCTTATGCATTAGTTTGTTTTTCTCTCGCTTTAGCCCTGGTACTTAGAAAATTCACCACCACACAAAAGTACACACTAGAAATGAAGGCTCCATCTTAGCTCATAAAATCCATTCACCTGATTGCTTAACAACGTTAAACTTGAAATATTTTACATGTTTCATTAAATCAGTGTTATGTGTCAATCATTCTCAAATTATATAAATTAAATATTTTATTCAATCATCATTTTGACAAATATATACACTTTCTAATTTAGTATGTGTGGTACTATACAAGAACATAATTCTAACATATTTTGAATACTGTAACTTAACAAACAATTAAGTAATAGAACACTTTCTCTTTATGATATAATAATGTCAACATTTTAAAAGGTGGACTATATTTTAAAAGGTGGACTTCTAAATCCAATATTTGAAACTTTTACTACCCATGCTTACAAAGTATAATAACCTGCTATGCCAAGAACAGGTCTTGAGGCAACAGTGCCCCAGATATTTCTTCAGCCTTGTGTTGAGGAAAATGATATCCAGAGGACACTAATTAGTGACAGCATATCCACCTGTGTTCTCTAGTCAGGCTTGACCTTCAGTTGCTTGCTTTCTGTCCTGTAGCAGCAGGTTAAGGGGTGATTGTAAAGAATTGATCTGCTATGTTTCAATTAGCTGAGCCTCTAATCTCAAAGGGCAGAAATACACTTCAACATGTACACTCTCAAAAAATATATCCTATCCATATTTTGGAAAGGAAAACTAATATTTATGATTTCATATTAAAACAGTTTTATTCCAAGCATAATTTCAGCTCATTTTCAAAACAACTGTAAGTTAAGGGAATTATCTTTAAGTAAAATTTCACTTTTAAATGAAATCATGTTCATATGTTTTTGTCATTTTTGTTCATATGCATAAAGCAGAATCTAGCAACACATCCAGTTAATATATGACTTCCTTTTCTCTCTCCATATACAACATCACAGCTCACATAATTTAAGGAACAGAAATTATTTCACAGCATGAATTCACCATTATTGTATTTCACTGTGTATTTTACACACAATATTATAAGTTTTATAATCACATATTACATCCCTTACTTTTTAATAATTTAATATACATGATTTTTTGTGTGCAAGGTCCTCTTGAAAAAAACAATCAATAAAGTTGATTTTATTCACATGACATAACAGCTCTACAAGATGGATGTGAGTATCGCTTTCACCCCCACAAATCAGGAACTGGAGGCACAGAGAGACTGAGTGCTACACAGCAAGGTCCTACTGACTAATGCCAGCAGTTTTAGCTACAAAGATGGTGTCTTCATACACTATAGTAAGCTCTATTATTGTATTCACCTGCCATCATAATATGATTCAGTGTTGTTTACATCTTCGCGATACCTAACATTAGTAATGTGTGTTCCATAAATTTTAGGCCTTGTGCCAATTTCTTATATGAAAATTTTTACTAAATTATATACTTCTCATCAGTAATGTTCAATGAAATACTAGGTATTATTAAACTTTTAGTAAGCACCACTTCACAGAGGTTCACATTTTTTTATTTCCTTGTTTAGTGAGTTTGAGTGTTGTTTGATATATCTATTTGTACCATAAACGGAAGATTTGTTGAAAAAAAATACCTAGTTTTCTATTACACAGATTTTAAAAAATTGGGGGTAGGTATATTCATAAAACTAGTTTTAAACTTCTAAACTACACAAAATCACACATGATAAAATAATAGACCAATCACATACTTAAATATCCACATGTTGTTTTAAATGTCATTCTTGCAGCAACACAACACATGCAACTATGTACTATGTAAAGAATAGAACTTGAAAGAAAAATTCTCAACTGTATATGGAGAAACAAAAGATCCAGGATAGCCAAAACATATCTATACAGTAAAGGAACTTCTAGAGGCATCACCATCCCTGACTTCAAGCTCTATTACAGATCTATAGTCCTGAAAACAGGTTGGTATTGGCACAAAAATAGACAGGTAGACCAATGGAATAGAATTGAAAACCCTGTTATTACCCCACACACCTATGAACACCTGATTTTTGACAAACACTCCAAATTTATACGATGGAACAAAGAGAACATCTTCAACAAATAGTGCTGGCATAACTGGTTGCAGACATGTAGAAGACTGCAGTTAGACCCAAGCCTATCGCCTTGCACAAAACTTAAGTCAAAATGGATCAAAGATCTCAACATAAATCCAGCTACACTGAACCTATTAGAAGACAAAGTGGGCAATACCTTTGAATTAATCAGTACAGGAGACCGATTCCTGAACATTACACCAGTAGCACAGACACTGAGGTCAACAATTGATAAATGGGACCTCCTGAAACTGAGAAGCCTCTTTAAGGCAAAGGAGACTGTCAGCAAGACAAAACGGCAGCCCACAGAGTGGGAAAAGATATTCACCAACCCCACATCTGACAGAGGGCTGATCTCCAAAATATACAAAGAACTCAAGAAGCTAGTCTCCAAAACACCAAACAATACAATTAAAAAGTGGGGAACAGAACTAAATAGACAATTCTCAATAGAGGAATCTAAAATGGATGAAAGACACATGAGAAAGTGTTCAACATCCTTAGTTATCAGGGAAATGCAAATCAAAACAACTCTGAGATATCATCTTACTCCTGTCAGAATGGCTAAAACCAAAAATACCAATGACAGTTTATCCTGGAGAGTATGCAGAGAAAGAGGAACTCTCCTCCACTGCTGGTGGGAGTGCCAACTTGTACAGCCACTGTGGAAATCAGTATGGCAACTCCTCAAGAAAATGGGAATGAGTCTACCACAAGATCCAGCAATTCCACTCCTAGGCATATACCCAAAAGAAGCACATTCATATAACAAGGACATATGTTCAACCATGTTCATAGCAGCATTATTTGTAATAGCCAGAAACTGGAAGCAGCCTAGATGCCCCTCAGCTGAAGACTGGATAGAGAAAATGTGGTATATTTACACAATGGAGTACTAGTCAGCAGAAAAAAAAATGGAATATTGAAATTTGCAGGAAAATGGATGGAACTCGAAGAAACTATTCTGAGCAAGGTAACCCAATCACAAAAAGACAAACATGATATGTGCTCACTCATGTGTGGACCTGCTTTATGATACATAGTAGTGACCATGCTTTATCAGAGCTGTTTTTAATGATGTTGCTCAGAATGGTTTCCTCACAGATGATGACTGAGAAGCTAATTTAAAAAAAATGATGTCAAGTACCACAAGAGTAACAGAACTGTGCTGTTTTCTGGGATTTTGTTTTTTACGTTTTTATTTTTGTTTGTTTGTTTTTTTTGTTTTTGTTTTTTTGTTTTTTAAATGGAGTGTGGTGGATGTCTCTACAATTTTGTTCAAATGACTGCAGAACCTGGAAAAGCTGTTGCTGCTATTGATGAATAACATATTGCCTATATATATATATATATATTAATTGAAAATCAAATATGTGATGAATCCAAGGTGTTTCAGAGAGTACTCACCTGTGCATGCAAATCTGATTTCATTTTTAGTAAGTAGTAAAGTTATATGCTTGCCAAAAAAAAAAAGTGACACACTGGAAGACAAATGTCACACAATTTCAATGTTATGAGTAACCTAGAAATGATGAACTTATGGGAACAGAGAGTAGAATTGTGGCTATTAGGCTTCAATGTGGGCCTTTTAACAATGGGGAAACGATTGGTTTAAGGATATAAAACTGCAGTTGGACAAGAGGCATGGACTCTGTGATGTCTTGAGGTCTACTGAGAGAATGAAAAGTATGGTTGATATCAATATGCTATATTTTAAATGTTGTGAGATAGTATATACTTTAAGTGTTCTCAAAAATGATGAATAGGTGTGATATAACATGTTAATTGATTTAATTTAGCCATGCCATTGTGAACATACTGTATTGTGTATCATAATTGTGCATGACTTTATTTATGAGCTAAATAAAGGAATGAAAAAAAAGAATAGTGAACCAGGCTAGAGAAATGACTCAGCTGTTGAAGGCTAGGCTCACACCAAATGTTAAGAGTAGTGCACTAAGATATCTTTAAACAGAAACCACAAAAATATTTCATAGGCAGATATTTCCCACTTCAGACTTAAGCATTGATTCTTCTAACACTCATTCTAACCACATGCCACTGAATATAAACAGAAAATGAATAACATACTCAATTTTGTGTTTTTGTAAGTTAGATTTTATTTTTTTTTATTTATGTGAGTGTGCATGCATGGGTGGGTGCATGTATGTGTGTTCCTGCACATGTGTGCAAGTGCCTCTGGTGGTCAAAATGGGAGCTGGATCTTTGCATCTGAAGTTACAGGCTGTTTTGACTTGCCATACATGGATTTTAAGAACTCAACTCTGGTTGGTAAGAACTGAGTCGTCTCTCTACATGTCAGATTCATAAGATGAAATGATTCTACACAGAAATTTTAAAAACAACTAATTTCAAACAACCAACTCCTGAACTCCAATATCCAAGGAAACATTGATCATCATAGCTAAAAAGAACAGTAATTTCAAAAGATCCATACACAGAAATGTGAGTGTAAGTAGTGTCCATGTCATTGTGCTTATGAAAGATAGGAAAGGTGTGTTTCACTATATGAAATAATGTCATTCTTTTAAGTCTATCATCCATACCTTAAAATATTGAATTTATAATATAAAATTATATAATGTCATCTTTCAGTTGTAGTAAAATCCTAACATGAATAAATAAGTAGTTTTCCTAATTTAATTCCTATTTAAAAATGAATTACTATAACTCAGTCATTTAAAATAGTATATAACATTTACTTAAGATAAATATTTTAAAAAATGTCTTAGATAGGGTTCTATTACTGTGCTAAAATACCATGACCTAAAGCAGCTTTGGGGAGGTGAGGATTTATTTCATCTTATACTTTGTCTTCCACACAGGAACTCAGAGTAAGATCTTGTAGGCAGCAACTGATACAGAGGCCATTAAGTAGCGATGGTTACTTGCCTGCCCCTTGTGGTTTACTCAGCCTACTTCTTTACAGTACCCACGACCACCTGCCCTGGGCAGGCATTGCACAGTGGGTGCTGTGCCTTCTCACATGAATCGCCAATCACAAAAATGAATCCTAGGCCTATGCATGTGCTCATTATTTGAGTGCATTTTCTCAATTGAGGTTTCCTCTTCTAAAATGACTCCAGCTTGTGTCAAGTTTACATAAAACTAACCAACACAGAAGGGTAGGCATGAATGTGAGGGGAGGGGAAATGTAAGAAGGGGAGGAGAAGTGAAGGGAGAGGAGAGGAGAGTAATTAAGGGGAGGGAAAGGAAGGGATTTAGTGGTGATGAGTATGCATTATATCCATATATGAACTTTTCAAAGAATACATTTAAGAAATAGTAGTGACAACGATGATAAAGTTAAATGCCCTTAAGTAAGTAAAATGACAAGATTTTTAACATTTCTTTTGGTTTTGCCTTAAAAACCTCCTGTGTAGTTTACAGTCCCCAAGTACTTTATGTATGCTCGTCTTTCTAGAAACCAATATCCACACATGAAAAATTCCTACAGTACTGGGCAGCAAGGCTCTAGCCCTTTGCAACTGAAGCATCACCATCCCCCTCTTTCTCTTTTAAATTGTCTCTTTTGTATTAAGTAGGATATCTTCAAGTTGGCAATGATAGGCACTTTTAGGAAACCACCTGATCTCATTGGTATGGCAAACACATTCTCTCTACATTGACTCTTCCTTGGATTTTGAGACAACAAATGTCAGCCTCTTTTTTGTTTTCTGAAGAAATACGTATCTACAATCTTGGACACTTTTAGTTCTCTTGCTGATAAACACTGAATTCTGTTCCTGGGTCCTTTGCTAGTCCCCTGTATAAAAATAAATAGACAAAGCTCTCTGGTTTTATGTGAATTGAAAACTTTAAGCAAAGCAGTGACTTATATCCTAATATCTTTTTTAGGTTTCACATCTTGGCTTGATAGTAATAACTATAAACATTTATGATACCTAAGCAGTTAATGACTGTTAAGTAATTATCATATGAGAAGAAAATTCTAAAACAAAATTAACTTTATATTTTCTGTAACTTACCTTACTTACTATTGCCCAATACACACAATTGAAATTCATTCAAGGTTTATTCAATGTACATTTTATTTCTCATAAATTTATGTAAACTTTCATTTTCTTTTAAGAATTTTATATTTGTATGTCTATGGTTTATGGTGGTATCATAGTTTTGGGACATCATTTAGTCATCTATCAGGTAATGAAAGAAATGAATACTGTGGGTATGTACATCATGTTCATCGCTATAAGAAAAAGAGCATGCATCCAAAAGAGAAGAGATGGTCCAGTTATCTATAACAATATTTCATTTGACAGAATTTTATTATGATGGAATTATATAGGCATATTTAAAAGTTCAATTTTAACAGAGTTCCAAAACTGTTAAAAAAATCCTTCCACATTACAGCTAAGAAAATGAAGTAACTCTTGAGTGTAAGTTATAACTCATTTCCCAAACACTGATAAGTCTTTTAATCAAATTGGAAAAAATAGGTGATAAAAAACATGGTTCTTGAATTTTCTTGTTCATTTATATATATTTGCTATATGTTTCCAAAACTCTTAGTTATCCACATAAATTTTGCAGATAATAATAATTATCATTAATTATTAATATTTTGGCTTTCAAGACATTTTTTTGTATCCTTGGCTGTCCTGGAACTTGATCTCTAGAACAGGCTGACTGGACTCACTGAGATCCATCTGCCTCTACCTCCAGAGTGGTGGTATTAAATGTGTGCACTATTACCCAGCCAAAATATTTCTATGATTTGGTGTGCCAAAATAAAATAGTAACAATGAGGGATGAAAATCCGGGATTGAATTAGTGGTGAAGATGTTCTTGCAGTTAGACCATTAATTTCCTTTCACTTCTGTAGGATAAAATGTCAAATTTCTTGGCTTAAAGAGTCTAAATTCATCTTATAGTTCAAGAAAGCAAACAGGAATATGCCTAGATATAAAATAGATATGCCTAGGCTAAAATCGAGGTGTCAGCAGGACAGTTTTCCTTTCTGGAAGCCTCAGTGAAGAATGTGTTTCTTGGATATTAGGGCTATGATGGCATTCTTTGTCCTGTTCTCTGCTTCTGCTTTCAGAGATAGCAAGGCCTGGTTCAGTCATTTTCATGGTAATTTCCAAGACTACTTTACCACCATATCTCTTTCTTCATCATTTAAAAATATGTAACAACAGAGATAAACATAACATCAAAGAAAACTGTCTCATTTAAAGGATCAGTTCCAGAGTCCCTGCTCTTCCACATCAGGGGTTAGGATATGGAGATCATTGTAGGACCATTTTTCTCCTTTCCACAATCAAATAATATCATATAGAATTTTCTAGAAGGACATGAAAATATCATTTTAACAGTTGTGATGTCAATTATAAGAAAAATAAGCTTCACTGAGTAATTAAAGATAAAATAATTTGTATTTATGTAACTAAAATTGTTGTAATATTATTGTTGCACTTTTCCAACAAATTAAGATAATATTTATTTCTTATGTATATTTTATGAAAGGATTTAAAAACCAAAGAGTGATAGTTTAAATCAATCAACAATTGACTCAAGCAATCCTTTGGATGACTGCCTTCACAATCATTCATGCATGTGCCAGGATAACATACAAAATACATAGAAAGAAATTTTCATAGATTCTATCTGTAATGCCCAATTTTGCCTACAATTTATATAGCTATGTGTATAATTAGACAATATATTACAACACCTATTAATCTTAACATACGCAAATTTAATAGCAAATGTAAGCCTTAAGATTCAGCATTATGTCTGTCTTATCAGCTCATTGAGGCAGGACCAAGGCACTTCTCCTCTCCCACATTCCTGTGTCTTGGGTGGACAAGGTATCTCTCCATACAGAATGGGCTCCAATAAGTCAGTTTGTGCATTTGTGTTAGATCTTGGACCCACTGCCGGTGGCCTCATCTCCTGTCCCAGTCACACCATTGTCACCTATATGAAGGGAGTCTAGTTCAGTTTTATGCAGGTTCCCCATTTTTCAGACTTGAGTCAGTGATATCTCACTATCTCAGTTCAGCTAATTTTGTGGGATTCCCCTATCATATTCTTGACTCCTTTGTTCAAATTATCACTCCTCCCTCACTTTGATTGTACTCCAGGACCTTGGCCCATTGATTAGTTGTGGATTTCTGTATCTGCTTCCATCTGTTTATGGAAGAGGGTTCAAGCTTCTCCCAGGAACAGATGGGAGAAGGAGGGGTTAGGGGGAGTGGAAGGAGAAGAAGGACAGGGAACTAGGATTGGATTGTAAAAAAAGTAAATTAAAAAAATCTACAGGCAATAGGGAAATGTCTGTAGATCTACAAAGATGACACCAAGTAAAAAATGTATGCTACAAAGGACAGTCTACCTTAAATGTCCTCCCCTGATAATGAGATTGATGACTGACTTATATGCCATCCTATAGCCTTCACCCAGCAGTTGGTGGAAGTGGAAGCCAACACTCACTGCTAAGCACTGAACTGAACTGGAATCTAGGTGCAGAGAAGGAGGAGTGATGAGCAAAGGGGTCAATACCAGGCTGGTGAAACCCACATAAACAGCTGACCTGAACAAGGGGAACTCTTGGTTCCCAGAATGATAGCTGGGAAATCACCATGGCCAGACCCCATGAATGTGGGTATCAGTGAGGAGACCTCAGAAATCTATGGGGCATAGGAATAGACTTTGGGAGCCCATTCCACATTGCTGGATACTCCCTGAGCCTAGATACAAGGGTGTGGGCCTAAGCCCTATCCCAATGGACATGACAGACTCTGAAGAACCCCTACGGAAGGCCTCACCCTCTCTGGGGAGCAGAAAGGGCATGGGATAGGTTGGGTATTAGTTGGGGGGGGCTGGGGGAGGGACCTGGGATTGACATATAAAATAATCTTCTTTCTAATTAAAATAAAAAATTAAAAAATATTTTTGTGTAGACATGAACTACAAATAAATAAATGGCTAAAAAAGACCATAACCATCCTACAGTACTTCAGAATCTATATAAGTACAAGAGAGAACAAAAGCACAACTCTGTACAGACTGTGTGTGCTCCATTAATTCAGTAAGAGTACATCTAACTTTCTTAAGCAAAAAAAAAAAATGATAAATTCAAGTCCAAGGTGTTTGAAGGCTGGGAATAAATTCAATACTTCCTAAGACAGCCCTAATATAAAATGAGTGGATAAATGGTATGTCTTTTATTACCCTTCTCAAATAGAGCAGTACAGAAGGAAATACTCCCATCAGTCTGTAGGCTTCAATCTCCAGAATAGTGATTACCTAAATAAATACCTCAATTAACACTGCAAAGAAGCTTAAGCAAATCACAAGGGAGCACTTGGGACAGATCAGAAAAATCTTACCACTGGATAGCATGGTAAAATAGGTCTCTTACTATTAGATTAGGTGGCATATTTAAATCATTGATTCAAACCGTGTAGAAAAATCATAATGCTAATAAAGGTTTCTCAAGCAAATTGAATGTGATCCCTTTCTTAACACAACCATGTACTTAGTTAACTTAAAAGTGCCAAAATTACAATTCACTAGAGAAATGGGATCCCAGTTGAAAAAGAATTTGCAACACAAACATCAGTCTGTGATCAAATAGGCACTGACATAAAAGCCAGCTGTGGTGGCATGCTTCTGTAGTTCCTGTGCTGGGTTTGTATGAAGCAGACAGATTCCTAGATCTCAATGGCGAGTCAGTATAGCTGAAATAGTGAGCTGAAGATTCAATGAGAGACCTTGCCACAAACAATAAGATGGAATGTGGTAGAGGAAATTATCTTATGTTGACCTTTGCCCTCTACAAGTGCAAGCACAAACATAGACCACATTGTACCACATACACTCCTAATGGCGTACAGAAATTATGTAACAATTATCATTGAATTATTTTCTCCAAATATTCAAAGAAGCATGTTGACATATTATTTATTATCAATGTCTCAAAGGGTTGCAAGTAAGAAGCTGCTTAGAAGAAGCTAAAAAATCTCTAACTTTGCAGCCTTGATCTACTTTTCTAAGCCAATTCTGTACAATGAGTAGTTATTTAAAAAAAATCAATTAGTGGGTTGTTGTTTTCTTAAAGGGTTGTAAGAAAAATCTCTCTCATTTGGACTTAGTTCTGGTGTGAAACAAAGTGCTAAGATGAAGATGCCCACTGGAAACTCCATTTGTCTGAAAAAGTCCACATAAATTTCCACCCAATCACTGCACACACACACACACACACA